>NC_143026.1:22332500-22632500 GCF_057628025.1 Oncorhynchus mykiss
CCTGAACCTCACAGGGTTTCTGTGCGCCCCACCATCGGGGGTCAAATTCAACAAAAACGTGATAAATCAAAAAGTACACATCCGATCTGGATGGGGTTTTTTTTGCACGAAAGTGCATAAATAGACGAGCATTTACATTCAATTAAAAACGTTTTTGTATAAAACATTTTAATAGGAAATCGTGTTTCAAGTTTTGGGAAAAAAGTGAATGTCACAGGATGCATAGGTTCCTGTTTATGCGAATTTTTTTTTACATTATGTAATTGTTGCCCATCACGAGAGAGGGTATGAGACGAAATTTGGGACCTCTAGCCCTTCGGGAAGTATTTTTAATCATTTTTTGAAAATTACAGAAATTGGTCGAAAAAATGACAGAGTCCCACTTTTCACAGCCGTGCACCTGGTGATTGAAAACGTGCAACTGGTGATTGAAAACGTGCACCTGGTCACCCAAAACACGGTTCTCTATGCGGTTAGCGGTGTTACAGATATACATGTCCGATAATGATGCACCCTACTACGGACCTTTAGCAATGGGGGCCGGCCTGAATTATTTATGGAAGGTATGATTACTTTTTTCTCTCTCCGTGCAACTGGTGATTGAAAACGTGCACCTGGTCACCCAAAACACGGTTCTCTATGCGGTTAGCGGTGTTCCATATATTCATGTCCGGTTATGGCGCACCCTACTACGGACCTTTTCAATGGGGGCCGGTCCCAATTATTTATGGAAGGTATGATTACTTTTTTCTCTCTCCGTGCAACTGGTGATTGAAAACGTGCACCTGGTCACCCAAAACACGGTTCTCTATGCGGTTAGCGGTGTTCCATATATTCATGTCCGGTTATGGCGCACCCTACTACGGACCTTTAGCAATGGGGGCCGGTCCCAATTATTTATGGAAGGTAGGATTTTTTTTTTTTTTTCAACACTTTTCCCCTCTTTTTCTCTCTCTGCCGGGGCCGGCCCTGAGTGCTTTATGGACGGTTTAAAACATGACTATGGATGCAAATGCTCATTTTCCTCCGTGCACCTGGTGATTGAAAACGTGCATCTGGTAACCCAAAAATTATAAAACGGTTTTAAATACTTTTACCCGTCATTCTATTGATATAGCCCGCTAGGGGAGTGCCCCACTACGGCCCTCTCTCTGTCAGGGCCGTCCTTGGGTGCTTTTTAGACAGTTTAAGAAATCACGATGGATGCAGATTGCTATTAATCCTCCGTGCAACTGGTGATTGAAAACGTGCATCTGGTAACCCAAAATTTCAAATATGGTTCAAAATGAATTTAAAGGCACCCCTCTCATTGTTCCCCGCTATGGGAGCACCCCACTAAGGCCCTGTCTCAGTCGGGGCCGTCCTGAGTGCTTTATAGACACTTTAAGAAATCGCGATGGATGCAGATTGCTATTAATCCTCCGTGCAACTGGTGATTGAAAACGTGCAACTGGTGATTGAAAACGTGCACCTGGTCACCCAAAACACGGTTCTCTATGCGGTTAGCGGTGTTCCATATATTCATGTCCGCTTATGGCGCACCCTACTACGGACCTTTAGCAATGGGGGCCGGTCCGAATTATTTATGGAAGGTCTGATGATGATTTTTTTTTTTTTTCACCATCTCTTTCTCTCTCTGCCGGGGCCGGCCCTGGGTGCTTTATGGACGGTTTAAAACATGACTATGGATGCAAATGCTCATTTTCCTCCGTGCACCTGGTGATTGAAAACGTGCATCTGGTAACCCAAAAATTATAAAACGGTTTTAAATACTTTTACCCGTCATTCTATTGATATAGCCCGCTAGGGGAGTGCCCCACTACGGCCCTCTCTCTGTCAGGGCCGTCCTTGAGTGCTTTTTAGACACTTTAAGAAATCACGATGGATGCAGATTGCTATTAATCCTCCGTGCAACTGGTGATTGAAAACGTGCATCTGGTAACCCAAAAATTATAAAACTGTTTTAAATCATTTTACCGGTCATTCTATTGATATAGCCCGCTAGGGGAGTGCCCCACTACGGCCCTGTCTCGGTCGGGGCCGTCCTTGGTGCTTTATGGACACTTTAAGAAATTGCGATGGATGCAGATTGCTATTAATCCTCCGTGCAACTGGTGATTGAAAACGTGCATCTGGTAACCCAAAAATTAAAATATGGTTCAAAACCCGGGTAACACCACTCTATTTACGGACATGACAGTAGAGCTTACCCCCTGGAGCTATTGACCTCCAGGCTTGTAGGCCCTTACTCACCACCCGGGTATCACCCCTCTATTTCGGGGATGATACCAGCAGGGGACCCCCCCCACCTCCACAACCTCGCATACCAGGTGAACCAGGGCACCCACACTTAAGCACCCCTCCTCGGACATTAAAGCAGATAACCGCGCTGTTATGAACCGCGTGCACCTGGTCACCCAAATGGAACTTGTGCACCTGGTCACCCAAAAGGACCGGCGTGCACCTGGTCACCCAAAGGACCATGTGCACCTGGTCACCCAAAAGGACCGTGTGCACCTGGTCACCCAAAGGCCGGCGTGCACCTGGTCACCCAAAGGCCGGCGTGCACCTGGTCACCCAAAAGAACCGTGTGCACCTGGTCACCCAAAGGCCGGCGTGCACCTGGTCACCCAAAGGCCGGCGTGCACCTGGTCACCCAAAAGAACCGTGTGCACCTGGTCACCCAAAGGCCGGCGTGCACCTGGTCACCCAAAAGAACCGTGTGCACCTGGTCACCCAAAGGCCGGCGTGCACCTGGTCACCCAAAGGCCGGCGTGCACCTGGTCACCCAAAAGGACCATGTGCACCTGGTCACCCAAAGGCCGGCGTGCACCTGGTCACCCAAAGGACCATGTGCACCTGGTCACCCAAAAGGACCGTGTGCACCTGGTCACCCAAAGGCCGGCGTGCACCTGGTCACCCAAAAGGACCATGTGCACCTGGTCACCCAAAGGCCGGCGTGCACCTGGTCACCCAAAGGACCATGTGCACCTGGTCACCCAAAAGGACCGTGTGCACCTGGTCACCCAAAGGCCGGCGTGCACCTGGTCACCCAAAAGGACCGTGTGCACCTGGTCACCCAAAAGGACCATGTGCACCTGGTCACCCAAAGGCCGGCGTGCACCTGGTCACCCAAAGGCCGGCGTGCACCTGGTCACCCAAAAGAACCGTGTGCACCTGGTCACCCAAAAGACCCGTGTGCACCTGGTCACCCAAAAGACCCGTGTGCACCTGGTCACCCAAAAGACCCGTGTGCACCTGGTCACCCAAAAGACCCGTGTGCACCTGGTCACCCAAAAGACCCGTGTGCACCTGGTCACCCAAAAGACCCGTGTGCACCTGGTCACCCAAAAGACCCGTGTGCACCTGGTCACCCAAAAGACCCGTGTGCACCTGGTCACCCAAAAGACCCGTGTGCACCTGGTCACCCAAAAGACCCGTGTGCACCTGGTCACCCAAAAATTATAAAACTGTTTTAAATATTTTTACCCGTCATTCTATTGATATAGCCCGCTAGGGGAGTGCCCCACTACGGCCCTGTCTCGGTCGGGGCCGTCCTTGGTGCTTTATGGGCACTTTAAGAAATTGCGATGGATGCAGATTGCTATTAATCACATGTGCACCTGGTCACCCAAACGGCCCATGTGCACCTGGTCACCCAAAAATTATAAAACGGTTTTAAATATTTTTACCCGTCATTCTATTGCTATAGCCCGCCAGGGGAGTACCCTACTACGGCCCTGTCTCGGTCGGGGCCGTCCTTGGTGCTTTATGGGCACTTTAAGAAATTGTGATGGATGCAGATTGCTATTAATCCCATGTGCACCTGGTCACCCAAAAGACCCGTGTGCACCTGGTCACCCAAAAGACCCGTGTGCACCTGGTCACCCAAAAATTATAAAACTGTTTTAAATACTTTTACCGGTCATTCTAATATTAAATCCCACTATGGAGCCCCACTACTGGGGAAAATTCACCGGAGGGCGCCAAAGGTAAATGGATTTTAGAATCCTCCATATATATTGTAGCTTTGGCGCACTCCAGTGAATTTTTTAAAGTACTGGGGCTTCATATTGGGAGTCCAGGTAAATGTATTTTGAAACACATTTTTAATCATTTTAATGCATAAATGACACAAATACAAGGGTGAATTTCAAACAAATATGCTTTAATTAATCAGTTAATCATTTATTGATTTGTCCCTCAATCAGTGCCCGGGCCCGGCTGGCATTTTTGGGCAAATTGTGGTACCGGTAGTGGCGTGCCTGCGTTTCCAGAGAGTGACACATATGGTCAGCCACAGTTCCTCGGTCTGTATCCGAGCCTTGGTTAAAGTTCAATGTGGCAACACTGCGTCGAATTGTACCGAAGGTCACTTTACTTCCAATACCAAACTCTGCAAAGATTTGCCCCACAAACTCACACAGATTACCGTAAGGTTGACCGCAGGATGTGAAAAAGAAGAGTTCTATTTCTGAGGTCATTCCACTCAGATGAGGCCTGATTTGATGGAATCGTTTAAGCCAAGTGTATTCCTCCTGACATAGAACAATTCTGCACTCCCCAAAGCTATAGTTTGTTTTGTGGCTAGCTACACACATCTGATAACCCCCACCTTCCGGGGTTACTTCATTGAAATCACTCTCACTAAACATGGTGACTGGGGATCGTCGAGTGCCATTAAATATGGCCAACCGGCTGGACATGAGAGCTGCAAACCTACGCCTGTCAGAGCAGGTGGCACGGACCTCCAGCCTACTGAGAACTGAAGGAATGGCTTGATTGCTTAGCTCAACAAAGCGTTTTAACTCCGCAGCGCTGAGCACCTCGTCCCTGCAGCGTTGGCGGAATTTTGCCCTATGAGTTGCCTGGCTCTGCCGTGAGTCCCTGTCCATCTTCGCCAAGCAGAGTAACATCTTTCGAATTCCAACGACCTTAGCTTGCATACCATTTGGCCGGAACTGAATGAGATAATTCAGGAAACCTCGAATATCGGCCCGGTACATTTTTAACGTGGATGGTGCCAAACCACGGTCATCACATTGACCATACCACTCATACACACGTCTGTAGTTATCCAGAAAACACAGTCCTTCATCGGCCTTGCCCTCTGACATAATGCGGAGGAATTCCCGTACTCGGGATATACTGGTGCGACTATTGTCAATTCGTTTAACTGAAGGGTGTCTACCCGTAATATATTGTTCATATTGAGTCAAAATTACATTACTCCAAACCTCCATTCGGGACGGTACGCCGCCGCCGTCCTCATCACTCTCGCTCTCCGTGGAAGTCGCCACGTCACAGCCTTGCTCCCTCGGATCCGAGCACAGTTCACTACCGACCTGACTGACTGGCTGCACCGCCGCCGCCGACGCACCTGCCGTCTGATCACCCTCGTCCACAGGCTGCTGCTCCACGGACAACTCACTTTCAAAACACTCCAAAATCACAGGGTCCTCCGGCCGCGGTTCAACACCGTTGTCAGGCTGCATATACTGCCCCGATTCGGGCTGCTGTCTCTCACTCGAAAACCGGCTAAATTGCATAGCGTTCGTCCACTCCATAGTACCAAACTTAAGTCCATGTACAGCCTTTAAATGTCGGTCTAGCCGCACGATATTCTGTTTACAACAAAGCCCACAGTCGCGTCTTGGTCTGCTGCTCATAGCTTCTCTCTCCGGCCTTCCTCCGTGTCTCTTTGTTTGCTCCACCAAACAAACTAACCCTAACTCTAGCTCTAACCGTAACATTAGCGCTAACCTTAACCCTAACTCTAACCTTAACCCTAGCTCTAACCCTAACCCTAGCTCGAACCTTAATCCTAGCTCTAACCCTAGCTCTAACCCTAACCCTAGCTCTAACCCTAGCTCTAAACATAACCCTAGCTCTAACCCTAGCTCTAAACATAACCCTAGCTCTAACCGTAACATTAGCTCTAACCTTAACATTAGCTCTAACCCTAACCCTAGCTCTAACCCTAGCTCTAACCCTAACCCTAGCTCTAACCTTCACCCTAGCCATAACCCTAACCCTAGCTCTAACCATAACCCTAGCTCTAACCATAACCCTAGCTCCTACCTTAACCCTAGCTCTAAACATAACCCTAGCTCTAAACATAACCCTAGCTCTAACCCTAGCTCTAACCATAACCCTAGCTCTAAGCATAACCCTAGCTCTAAGCATAACCCTAGCATGAAACATAACCTTAGCTCTAAACATAACCCTAGCTCCTACCTTAACCCTAGCTCTAAACATAACCCTAGCTCTAAGCATAGCCCTAGCTCTAAGCATAACCCTAGCATGAAACATAACCTTAGCTCTAAACATAACCCTAGCTCCTACCTTAACCCTAGCTCTAAACATAACCCTAGCTCTAAGCATAGCCCTAGCGTGAAACATAACCCTAGCTCCTACCTTAACCCTAGCTCTAAACATAACCCTAGCTCTAAGCATAGCCCTAGCGTGAAACATAACCCTAGCTGTAAGCATAACCCTAGCGTGAAACATAACCCTAGCTCTAACCTTAGCCATAATCCTAGTAACTTGTTGCATATCACTAGACATGCATTTTATAGTTTGTTGATAGTTTGATCATCCATAGATCATCTATGATAGGGGACTATTCAAATAAATTCATCTGGATTCTTCCAGGGGTTTATTTGATGATGGCACAACAAGATTTTATACAGGCTGTATTGTAGAGGCCTTGTCCTTCCTCCATGTTAGAGGGATCATCTACAGAGACCTCAAACCTGAAAACATCCTACTGGACCACAGAGGATATGCTAAACTGGTACACGCACACACACCTTTTCCTGCGGTTAACATCTCCGACACAACATACAGTTTCTGAATAAACCAGCAGTGTGGTTTTTCTTAATTTGCAGACACATAGAAACAGAAAATGCTCCCAATGTAGATGGTGTGTGCGTGCATGCGTGTGCGTGTTTGCGTAAGCGTGTGTATCAGGTCGACTTTGGCTTTGCTAAGAAGGTTGGTCTTGGTCAAAAGACGTGGACATTCTGTGGCACTCCAGAGTACCTGGCCAAGGGAAATCATTCTGAACAAGGGACATGATGTTTCGGTTGACTGCTGGTCCCTGGGGATACTCATCTACGAACTGCTCAGCGGCAGGTACACCCACCTCTGTGTGTCAGAGATGAGATCGTATTAGTCTTATTATTAGTCTAAATGTTAAGCTGATGTTTCTATGGCATCCCCCCGCCCCTCTCTCTCTCCCTCTCTTTCTCCAGTCCTCCGTTCTCTGGTTCTGATCCTATGAAGACCTATAACATCATCCTGAGAGGAATCGACATGGTGGAGTTCCCCAAGAAGATTTCCAAGAGTGCTGCCAACCTCATCAAACTCCTCTACAGGTTACACACGCATACACACGAGCATAGAGACTTCATCAAATGGTGCTTGCGCAGTGTGTGTGTGTGTATGTGTGTGTGTGTGTGTGTGTGTGTGTGTGTGTGTGTGTGTGTGTGTGTGTGTGTGTGTGTGTGTGTGTTGCACAGGGACAACCCATCTGAGAGGGTGGGGAACCAGAAGAACGGGGTGAAGGACATCCAAAAACACAAGTAAGAATTACCATGGTGATGATGACTACTGTTCCTACCTACCAATAGGACTGCATGGTATAGAAATAGCTATATTTTCTGATATAAAGTTGAATTCTTTAGCTACCATCTAGGCATGATTCTCACTAGAGCAGTTGAAGCAACAGGTATGATTTCGCCTCAGTTCTATGCCTAAGAGTCAGTAATTGACTTTTCAGACCTTCACTTGAAATGGAATCCTATTGGCCACATAGGTCTCTGGTTAAAGGCAGTGCAGTTTATAGGGAATTGGGTGCCATTTCGGACACAGCCCAGGTCGTCTTGATACTACAAGGAGAGGTGTGATTGTTTGGTTCTGGGTGTGACTGCTTCCTGTTTGTCTCCAGGTGGTTTGAAGGTTTTAACTGGGAGGGACTCCGACAGGCAACTCTGGCCCCTCCCTTCACTCCTACTGTGAGCACACACACACACACACACACACACACACACACACACACACACACACTCAGCACTATCTCTTCTCTCCCAGGTGAAGGGTCCACTGGACACTGGCAACTTTGACTGTTTCCCTGATGACAATGAGGACCCGCCCCCAGATGAGGAGTCTGGCTGGGATCTAGAGTTCTGACTTAAAAACACACACTGAGTATACCAAACATTAGGAACATTAGAATGGTGTTGGACCATTCTTGATAGACACAGGAAACTGTTGAACATTGAAAAACCCAGCAGCATTGCAGCTCTTGACACAAACCGGTGCGCCTGGCACCTACTACCATACCCCGTTCAAAGGCACTTAAATCTTTTGTCTTGCCCATTCACCCTCTGAATGGCACACATACGCAATCCACAGTGGTGTAAAGTACTTAAGTCAAAATAATTGAATGTACTACTTAAGTAGTTTTATGGGGTATTTGTACTTTACTATTTATATTTTTACTTTTACTTTTACTTCACTACATTACTAAAGCAAATAATGTACTTTTTATTTCATACATTTTCCCTGACACACAAAAGTACTCGTTACATTTTGAATGCTGAGCAGAACAGCAAAATTGTCTAATTAACACTTATCAAGAGAACATTCCCAGTCATCCCTACTGCATATGATCCTCTGGACTCACTAAACACATGCTTAGTTTGTAAATGATGTCTGAGTGTTGGAGTGTGCCCCTTGCTATCCATGAAAGAAATGGGGACTTCTGGTTTACTTAATATAAGGAATTAATTTAGATACTTAAGTATATTTACGCAATTATATTTACTTTTGAAACTTAAGTATATTTCAAACCAAATACTTTAAGACTTTTACTCAAGTAGTATTTTACTGGGTGACTTTCACTTTTACTTGAGTCATTTTATATTAAGGTTCTTTACTTTTATTCAAGTATGACAACTGGGTGCTTTTTCCACCAGACAATCCATGTATTAATTGTCTCAAGGCTTTAAAAGTCATTTGAATGCGAACTTGCCTAGGTGTAGGTGCTTTTACCAGGTGTACTAGGTTTACCAAGTGTACCAGGTGGGTTTATCAGATACACAGGCTGTCTCTGCCAGGGTGAGCTGAGGATTATAGAATCTCCAGGTAATTAGACAATCAGCTGTTATTTTCACATGCTCTTCATGACAGTGTTCTACAAAACAAAGTATATTCTAGAGATTTGTTTGTGTTGATATGTTCTGAATGGGTACAGGAATAGTGTACAGTTTCACAACATTTAGTCATAACATCTAAGCAAAATAAAAACCTGAAACCCTGTATGAAATTTCTGAATACCTTAACAGAACACAGTGTCATGCAGAAACACCCAGAAGGAGGGAGAGGTGACAGTGTGTGTGAAAGGAAGAATTTGAGAAATAATGAGAGGAAGAGTGTGAGAATGAGTGTGAGAGTGAATGAGGGGAAAGTTAATGAAAGGTAAAACAGGATCATTTCCGTTCTCAGACGTCACAGCACTGAGGTCCTTATCAGATCATTTAACTCATTATGGGCTGAAGAGGTGTGTGTGTGTGTGTGTGTGTGTGTGTGTGTGTGTGTGTGTGTGTGTGTGTGTGTGTGTGTGTGTGTGTGTGTGTGTGTGTGTGTGTGTGTGTGTGTGTGTGTGTGTGTGTGTGTGTGTGTGTGTGTGTGTGTGTGTGTGTGTGTGTGTGTCAGATCCAAAGAAGTTGCCCCGGTAACACAGGTCATCTTGGAAACTCCGCCACCTTCACAAATTACCTCTTTCCCCCTGATAACACACATACAGTGCCTTCAAAATGGATGAAATATATTATTTTTTGCACACAATGCCCCATAATGACCAGGTGAAAACATGTTTTTCAAAGAAATTGCTAATTTATTGAAAATTAAATACAGAAATATTTCATTTACAGAAGTCAATACTTTGTAGAAGCACTTTTGGCAGCAGTTACAGCTGTGAGTACTTCTGGGTAAGTCTCTAAGAGATTTTCACACCTGGATTGTGCAACATTTGCCCATTATTCTTTGAAAATTATTCAAGCTCTGTCAAATTGCTTGATCAATACTAGACAACCATTTCAGGTCTTGCCATAGATTTTCAAGTAAATTTTAGACTAAACTGTAACTCGGCCTCTCAGGAACATTTACTGTCTCCTTCGTAAGTACTCAAGTGTAGATGTGCTTACAGTAGCTCCATTCCATGTATGTTTTATCCTGAAAAACTCCCCAGTCCTTAACAATTACAAGCATACCCATAACATGATGCAGCCACCACTATGCTTGAAAATATGGTACTCAGTAATGTGTTGTATTGGATTTACCCTAAACATAACACTTTGTATTCAGGTCAAAAAAGTGAATTTCTTTGCCACATTTCTTGCAGTATTACTTTAGTGCCTTGTTGCAAAAAGGATGCATGTTTTGGAATATTTTTATTCTGTACAGGCTTCCTTGCTTTCAATCTGTCAATTAGGTTAGTATTGTAATCCAGTATTGTGGAGTAACTACAATGTTTTTTTTCCTCAGTTTTCTCCTATCACAGTTACAGTTTAAACTAACTGTTTTTAAGTCACCATTGGCCTCGTGGTGAAATCCCTGAGTGATTTCCTTCCTCTCCGGCAACTGAGTTGAGAGAGACCCTCACCCTCACCACCTGAGGGCGGCCCGTCAGGAAGTCCAGGACCCAGTTGCACAGGGCGGGGTCGAGACCCAGGGTCTCGAGCTTATTGACGGGTTTTGAGGGTACTATGGTGTTAAATGCTGAGCTGTAGTCGATGAACAGTATTCTTACATAGGTATTCCTCTTGTCCAGATGGGTTAGGGCAGTGTGCAGTGTGATTGCGATTGCGTTGTCTGTGGACCTATTATGGCGGTAAGCAAATTGGAGTGGGTCTAGGGTGTCAGGTAGGGTGGAGGTGATATGGTCCTTGACTAGTCTCTCAAAGCATAGTCATTTAGCTCAGTTACCTTAACTTTCTTGGGAACAGGAACAATGGTGGCCCTCTTGAAGCATGTGGGAACAGCAGACTGAGATAAGGATTGATTGAATATGTCCGTAAACACACCAGCCAGCTGGTCTGCGCATGCTCTGAGGACGCGGCTGGGAATGCCGTCTGGGCCGGCAGCCTTGCGAGGGTTAACACGTTTAAATGTTTTCCTCGCGTCGGCTGCAGTGAAGGAGAGCCCGCAGGTTTTGGTAGCGGGCCGTGTCAGTGGCACTGTGTTGTCCTCAAAGCGAGCAAAGAAGTTGTTTAGTTTGTCTGAGAGCAAGACATCGTGGTCCGCGGGTAGGTTTTCCTTTTGTAGTCCGTGATTGACTGTAGACCCTGCCACATACCTCTCATGTCTGAGCCATTGAATTGCGACTCTACTTTGTCTCTATACTGACGCTTAGCTTGTTTGATTGCCTTGCGGAGGGAATAGCTACACTGTTTGTATTCTGTCATGTTTCTGGTCACCTTGCCCTGACTAAAAGCAGTGGTTTGCACTTTCAGTTTTGCGTGAATGCTGCCATCAATCCACGGTTTCTGGTTAGGGATTGTTTTAATAGGCGCTGTACATCACCGATGCACTTGCTAATAAACTCGCTCACCGAATCAGCGTATTCATCAATGTTATTGTCCGACGGTATGCGGAACATATCCCAGTCCACGTGATCGAAGCAATCTTGAAGCGTGGAATCCGATTGGTCTGACTAGCGTTGAACAGACCTGAGAACGGGCGCTTCCTGTTTTAGTTTCTGTCTATAGGCTGGGAGCAACAAAATAGAGTCATGGTCAGATTTTCTGAAAGGAGGGCGGGGGAGGGATTTATATGCGTCGCGGAAATTAGAGTAACAATGATCTAGAGTTTTGCCAGCCCCGGTCGCGCATTTAATATGCTGATAAAATTTAGGGAGCCTTGTTTTCAGATTAGCCACGTTAAAAAATCCCCAGCTACTATAAATGCAGCCTCAGGATATGTGGTTTCCAGTTTACATAGAGTCAAATGAAGTTCATTCAGGGCTGTAAATGTGTCTGTTTGGGGCGGGATATACACGACTGTGATTATGATCGAAGAGAATTCTCTTGGTAGATAATGCGGTCGGCATTTGATTGTAAGGAATTCTAGGTCAGGTGAACAAAAGGACTTGAGTTCCTGTATGTTGTTATGATCACACCACGTCTCGTTAATCATAAGGCATACACCCCCCCCCCCCCCTTCTTCTTACCAGAGAGATGTTTGTTTCTGTCGGTGCAATGCGTGAAGAAGCCAGGTAGCAGTCCGCACCACCCTCTGGAGAGCCTTGCGGTTGATGGCGGTGCAGTTGCCGTACCAGGTGGTGATACAGCCCGACAGGATGCTCTCAATTGTGCATCTGTAAAAGTTTGTGAGGGTTTTAGGTGACAAGCCAAATTTCTTCAGCCTCCTGAGGTTGAAGAGGCACTGTTGCGCCTTCTTCACCACACTGTCTGTGTGGGTGGACCATTTCAGTTTGTCTGTGATGTGTATGCCGAGGAAGCCTACACGATTGAAACTTTCAAATGAAACGTGACCGAAATTGTTAAAAGCAACACATTTTTATTTCCTAGGGCCAATTTACCCAGGATATGGGGTTCTATTGTTTAAAAAATAAAGCTAAAAAAAAGCTGAAGCATTCTAAATTAAACTTGAGCTTATTGTAGGCTAATCTTTTCACAATACTGAAATGTTCCTTGTTTTGTAGACAAATATTGTTTCCCCCCCGAACTCACCTGAACATTTGTCTCTCTCACCACAGCAGAATCTTGTAACCTCGCCCTATGCACTTGCAGTGGTGGAAAAAGTACCCAATTGTCATACGTGAGTAAAAGTAAAGATACCTGTTATGGTGAGTGAATGAGGACCCAAAAGCGAACTAACTTAAACAGAGCTTCTTTAATAACCACACATAGGTAGGCTCAGATAGACCGGCAGATTCCGACAGGACAGGACAAGGTTACAGCAAACATGACGATAGTCTGGCTCAGGCATGAAACACAAACAAACAAGAATCCGACAAGGACAGGAGCAGAAACAGAGAGAGATATAGGGACCTAATCAGAGGGAAAAAAGGGAACAGGTGGGGAACGGGGTGAATGGGTAGTTAGAGGAGACAAGGGACAGCTGGGGGAAAGCGGGGGAGAAAAGGTAACATAACAACGACCAGCAGAGGGAGACAGGGTGAAGGGAAAGGACAGAGACAAGACACAACATGACAGTACCCCCCCACTCACCGAGCGCCTCCTGGCGCACTCGAGGAGGAAACCTGGCGGCAACGGAGGAAATCCTCGATCAGCGCACGGTCCAGCACGTCCCGAGAGGGAACCCAACTCCTCTCCTCAGGACCGTACCCCTCCCAATCGACAAGGTACTGGTGACCACGGCCCCGTGGACGCATGTCCAAAATCCTGCGGACCCTGTAGATGGGTGCGCCCTCGACAAGGATGGGGGGGGGGGGGGGAAGACGAGCGGGGGCGCGAAGAACGGGCTTAATACAGGAGACATGGAAGACCGGGTGGACGCGACGAAGGTATCGCGGAAGAAGAAGTCGAACTGCGACAGGATTAATGACCCGAGAAATACGGAACGGACCAATGAACCGCGGGGTCAACTTGCGAGAAGCCGTCTTAAGGGGAAGGTTCTGAGTGGAGAGCCAAACTCTCTGACCGCGACAATATCTAGGGCTCTTCGTTCTACGCTTATTAGCAGCCCTCACAGTCTGCGTCCTATAACGGCAAAGTGCAGACCTGACCCTCTTCCAGGTGCGCTCGCAACGTTGGACAAAAGCCTGAGCGGAGGGGACGCTGGACTCGGCGAACTGAGATGAGAACAGCGGAGGCTGGTACCCGAGGCTACTCTGAAAAGGAGATAGCCCGGTCGCAGACGAAGGAAGCGAGTTGTGGGCGTATTCTGCCCAGGGGAGCTGTTCTGACCAAGACGCAGGGTTGCGAAAAGAAAGACTGCGTAAGATGCGACCAATAGTCTGATTGGCCCGTTCTGCTTGACCGTTAGACTGGGGGTGAAAGCCGGAAGAGAGACTGACGGAAGCCCCAATCAAACGGCAAAACTCCCTCCAAAATTGAGACGTGAATTGCGGACCTCTGTCCGAAACGACGTCTGACGGAAGGCCATGAATTCTGAAAACATTCTCGATGATGATTTGTGCCGTCTCTTTAGCAGAAGGAAGCTTAGCAAGGGGAATGAAATGGGCCGCCTTAGAGAACCTATCGACAACCGTAAGAATAACAGTCTTCCCCGCTGACGAAGGCAGTCCGGTGACAAAATCTAAGGCGATGTGAGACCACGGTCGAGAGGGAATAGGAAGCGGCCTGAGACGGCCGGCAGGAGGAGAGTTACCGGACTTAGTCTGCGCGCAGACCGAACAAGCAGCCACGAAACGACGCGTGTCATGCTCCCGGGTGGACCACCAAAAACGCTGGCGAATGGAAGCAAGCGTACCCCGAACGCCAGGGTGGCCGGCTAACTTGGCAGAGTGAGCCCACTGAAGAACGGCCAGACGAGTAGGAACGGGAACGAAAAGAAGGTTCCTAGGACAAGCGCGCGGCGACGGAGTGTGAGTGAGCGCTTGTTTTACCTGCCTCTCAATTCCCCAGACAGTCAACCCGACAACACGCCCCTCAGGGAGAATCCCCTCGGGGTCAGTGGAGGCTACTGAAGAACTGAAGAGACGAGACAAAGCATCAGGCTTGGTGTTCTTAGAGCCCGGACGATAAGAAATCACGAACTCGAAACGAGCGAAAAACAGCGCCCAACGCGCCTGACGCGCATTAAGTCGTTTGGCAGAACGGATGTACTCAAGGTTCCTATGGTCAGTCCAAACGACAAAAGGAACGGTCGCCCCCTCCAACCACTGTCGCCATTCGCCTAGGGCTAACCGGATGGCGAGCAGTTCGCGGTTACCCACATCATAGTTACGTTCCGACGGCGACAGGCGATGAGAAAAATACGCGCATGGGTGGACCTTGTCGTCAGAGAGGGAGCGCTGAGAAAGAATGGCTCCCACGCCCACCTCTGACGCGTCAACCTCGACAACGAACTGTCTAGAGACGTCAGGTGTAACAAGGATAGGAGCGGATGTAAAACGATTCTTGAGGAGATCAAAAGCTCCCTGGGCGGAAACGGACCACTTAAAGCACGTCTTGACAGAAGTAAGGGCTGTGAGAGGAGCGGCCACCTGACCGAAATTACGGATGAAACGACGATAGAAGTTCGCGAAGCCGAGAAAGCGCTGCAGCTCGACGCGTGACTTAGGGACGGGCCAATCAATGACAGCTTGGACTTTAGCGGGATCCATCTTAATGCCTTCAGCGGAAATAACAGAACCGAGAAATGTGACGGAGGAGGCATGAAAAGTGCACTTCTCAGCCTTCACAAAAAGACAATTCTCTAAAAGGCGCTGGAGGACACGTCGAACGTGCTGAACATGAATCTGGAGTGACGGTGAAAAAATCAGGATATCGTCAAGGTAAACGAAAACAAAGATGTTCAGCATGTCTCTCAGGACATCATTGACTAATGCCTGAAAGACAGCTGGAGCGTTAGCGAGGCCGAAAGGAAGAACCCGGTATTCAAAGTGCCCTAACGGAGTGTTAAACGCCGTCTTCCACTCGTCCCCCTCCCTGATGCGCACGAGATGGTAAGCGTTACGAAGGTCCAACTTAGTGAAAAACCTGGCTCCCTGCAGGATCTCGAAGGCTGAAGACATAAGAGGAAGCGGATAACGATTCTTAACTGTTATGTCATTCAGCCCTCGATAATCTATGCAGGGGCGCAGAGACCCGTCCTTCTTCTTGACAAAAAAAAACCCCGCTCCGGCGGGAGAGGAGGAGGGGACTATGGTACCGGCGTCAAGAGCTACAGACAAATAATCCTCGAGAGCCTTACGTTCGGGAGCCGACAGAGAGTATAGTCTACCCCGGGGGGGAGTGGTTCCCGGAAGGAGATCAATACTACAATCATACGACCGGTGTGGAGGAAGAGAGGTGGCCCTGGACCGACTGAACACCGTGCGCAGATCGTGATATTCCTCCGGCACCCCTGTCAAATCACCAGGCTCCTCCTGTGAAGAAGAGACAGAGGAAACAGGAGGGATAGCAGACATTAAACATTTCACATGACAAGAGACGTTCCAGGAGAGGATAGAATTACTAGACCAATTAATGGAAGGATTATGACAAACTAGCCAGGGATGGCCCAAAACAACAGGTGTAAAAGGTGAACGAAAAATCAAAAAAGAAATGGTTTCGCTATGATTACCAGAAACAGTGAGGGTTAAAGGTAGCGTCTCACGCTGAATCCTGGGGAGAGGACTACCATCCAGGGCGAACAAGGCCGTGGACTCCCTTAACTGTCTGAGAGGAATGTCATGTTCCCGAGCCCAGGTCTCGTCCATAAAACAGCCCTCCGCCCCAGAGTCTATTAAGGCACTGCAGGAAGCTGACGAACCGGTCCAGCGTAGATGGACCGACAAGGTAGTGCAGGATCTTGAAGGAGAGACAGGAGTAGTAGCGCTCACCAGTAGCCCTCCGCTTACTGATGAGCTCTGGCTTTTACTGGACATGAAGTGACAAAATGACCAGCAGAACCGCAATAGAGACAGAGGCGGTTGGTGATTCTCCGTTCCCTCTCCTTAGTCGAGATGCGGATACCTCCCAGCTGCATAGGCTCAGCTCCCGAGCCGGCAGAGGAAGATGGTAGTGATGCGGAGAGGGGGGCAACGGAGAACGCGAGCTCCTTTCCACGAGCTCGGTGACGCAGATCAACCCGTCGCTCAATGCGAATAGCGAGTTCAATCAGGGAATCCACGCTGGAAGGGACCTCCCGGGAGAGAATCTCATCCTTTACCTCTGCGCGGAGACCCTCCAGAAAACGAGCGAGCAAAGCCGGCTCGTTCCAGCCACTGGAGGCAGCAAGAGTGCGAAACTCAATAGAGTAGTCTGTTATGGATCGATTACCTTGACATAGGGAAGACAGGGCCCTGGAAGCCTCCTCCCCAAAAACAGATCGATCAAAAACCCGTATCATCTCCTCCTTAAAGTCCTGATACTGGTTAGTACACTCAGCCCTTGCCTCCCAGATTGCCGTGCCCCACTCACGAGCCCGTCCAATAAGGAGAGATATGACGTAGGCGACACGAGCAGTGCTCCTGGAGTAAGTGTTGGGCTGGAGAGAAAACACAATATCACACTGGGTGAGGAACGAGCGGCATTCAGTGGGCTCCCCAGAGTAACACGGCGGGTTATTGATTCTGGGCTCCGGAGATTCGAAAGCCCTGGAAGTGGCCGGTGGATCGAGGCGGAGATGGTGAACCTGTTCTGTGAGGTTGGAGACTTGGGTGGCCAGGGTCTCAACGGCATGTCGAGCAGCAGACACTTCCTGCTCGTGTCTGCCTAGCATCGCTCCCTGGATTCCGACGGCTGAGTGGAGAGGATCCGAAGTCGCTGGGTCCATTCTTGGTCGGATTCTTCTGTTATGGTGAGTGAATGAGGACCCAAAAGCGAACTAACTTAAACAGAGCTTCTTTAATAACCACACATAGGTAGGCTCAGATAGACCGGCAGATTCCGACAGGACAGGACAAGGTTACAGCAAACATGACGATAGTCTGGCTCAGGCATGAAACACAAACAAACAAGAATCCGACAAGGACAGGAGCAGAAACAGAGAGAGATATAGGGACCTAATCAGAGGGAAAAAAGGGAACAGGTGGGGAACGGGGTGAATGGGTAGTTAGAGGAGACAAGGGACAGCTGGGGGAAAGCGGGGGAGAAAAGGTAACATAACAACGACCAGCAGAGGGAGACAGGGTGAAGGGAAAGGACAGAGACAAGACACAACATGACAATACCTTAATAGAAAATTACTCAACTAAAAGTGAAAGTCACCCAGTTAAACACTACTTGAGTAAAAGTCTCAAATTATTGGGTTTTACATATACTTAAGTATCAAAAGTAAATGTAATTGCAAAAAAAAAATGTTTTTGTTTGTTTTGTATTTCAAGTTAGCCAGGGGTACACTCCACAGTCCACAGGACCTCCATGTTAGACCTCCACAAGTCTGGTTCATCCTTGGGAGCAATTTCCAAACGGCTGAAGGTAGCACGTTCATCTGTACAAACAATAGTACGCAAGTATAAACACCATGGGACCACACAGCCATCATTACCGCTCAGGAAGGAGACGCTTTTTGTCTCCTAGAAATGAATGTACTTTGGTGCGAAAAGTGCAAGTCAATCCCAGAACAACAGCAAAGAACCTTGTGAAGATGCTGGAGGAAACAGGTACAAAAGTATCCACAGTTAAAGGAGTCCTATATCGACATAACCTGAAAGGCTGCTCAACAAGGAAGAAGCCACTACTCCAAAACCACCATAAAAAAGCCAGACTACGGTTTGCAACTGCACATGGGGACAAAGATCATACTTTTTGGAGAAATGTCCTCTGGTCTGATGAAACAAAAATATAACTTTTTGTCCATAATGACCATTGTTATGTTTGGAGGAAAAAAGGAAGGCTTGCAAGCCAAAGAACACCATTCCAACCGTGAAGCACGGGGGTGGCAGCATCATGTTGTGGGGGTGCTTGCTGCAGGAGGGACTGATGCACTTCACAAAATAGATGGCATCAGAAGGATGGAAAAGTATGTGGATATATTGAAGCAACATCTCAAGACATCAGTCAGGAAGTTAAAGCTTGGTCGCAAATGGGTCTTCCAAATGGACAATGACCCCAAGCATACTTCCAAAGTTGTGGCAAAATGGCTTAAGGACAACAAAGTCAAGGTATTGGAGTGGCCATCAAAAAGCCCTGACCTCAATCCTACAGAAAATTTGTGGGCAGAACTGAAAAAGCGTGTGCGAGCAAGGAGGCCTAAAAATCCTGACTCAGTTACACCAACTCTGTCAGGAGGAATGGGCCAAAATTCACCCAATTTATTGTGGGAAGCTTGTGGAAGGCTACCTGAAATGTTTGACCCAAGTTAAAGAATGTAAAGGCAATGCTATCAAATACTAATTGAGTTTATGTAAACTTCTGACCCACTGGGAATGTGATGAAAGAAATAAAAGCTGAAATAATTCATTCTCTCAACTATTATTCTGACATTTCACATTCTTAAAATAAAGTGGTGATCCTAACTGACCTAAAACAGGGAATTTTGGGATTAAATGTCAGGAATTGTGAAAAACTGAGTTTAAATGTATTTGGCTAAGGTGTGTGTAAACTTCTGACTTCAACTGTAATTTACAAGCGAAGCATTTGTGTTTAGTGAGTCCGCCAGATCAGAGGCAGAAGATGACCAAGGATGTTCTCTTGTGTGTGGATTGGATCCATTTCCTGTCTTGCTAAGCATTCAAAATGTAGCTTGCACTTCTGGGTGTCAGGGAAAATGTATGGAGTACATTCTTTAGGAATTTAGTGAAGTAAAAGTAAAAGTATCCAAAATATAAACAGTGAAATCAAGTACACATACCCCGAAAAAATAATGAAGTTGTACTTTTAAAGTATTATAACGACCCTGTGTTTATAAACGCGGATAACGACTATGCTGCTTGAGCATGCTTTTGGGGCACAGTCGATAGCGCGTTGGACTTCGGGCTAGGATTCGAGGCCTGCTCCCTCCCTGCCTGTTTCAATACAGTATTTTACTTAAGTAATTCACAACACAGTGCACTTGGGAATAAAATCATCACAAGAGTTTCAGTGTTCACAATGAAAGTTCTATCATGAATAAATATAAGCCCACGCACGGAAAGTTTAAAAGTTCCAAAGCGCAAGCTCAGTGGAAACATTCTATGGCGCGCGCCGCTGACCCCCACTGGAGATGCCGGGCGCTGATTGGACAAACCCGTGGGTTATCTAGTGATGTATGTAAAAACGGCTATAAAAACAGCCCGTAACTAACACCGGTCAGTGAACGAACCAGATATCAACAGCCCAACTGTTCTCCACCGACAATTCAAGCCGACCTGTCCAACCTATCCCATCGAAGAACATCACCATCTGACAAGATGCTCGCAAAATTCGGCCTGTGCGCGGTCTTCCTCGTCCTGGGAACTGCCGCCACCTTCGACACCGACCCGGAGGAAGCTTCTCCTCGCCGTGCACGCTTCTCATCCAACAGCCCCTGTGAGTAGCCTACATCTGGTTAGCCAACTGTGAAACATTTTCAAACGGCAGTTCTTATTCGAAAAGTCTGCAGAGACAGGATGTATTAGGTCCATGCACAAGAGGTGGTTATGAAAGTTGCCTTTATTCAAAAAATATGTACACTGCCATGGCTAGAGATATAGGCAAATTCCTTAATGTATGTTAGTTTATTCCATTACAGCCTCTGTCAAGAGGACTGGACCATTGCTAAAGTTATCTCTCTCTCTCTCTCTCTCTCTCTCTGTCTCTCTGTCTCTCTCTTTCTCTCTCTCTCTCTCTCTCTTTCTCTCTCTCTCTCTCTCTCTCTCTCTCTCTCTCTCTCTCTCTCTCTCTCTCTCTGTGTGTCTCTCTGTGTGTCTCTCTCTTTCTCTCTCTTTCTCTCTCTTTCTCTCTCTCTCTCTCTCTCTCTCTCTAGCGGATGTGGCTAGGTGTTTGAATGGCGCTCTAGCCGTGGGATGTGGTACATTTGCCTGCCTGGAGAATTCTACCTGTGACACTGATGGCATGCACGATATCTGTCAACTATTCTTTCACACCGCAGCTACCTTTAACACACAGGTAAGCCTACACACACACACACACACACACTTTTTTGACGACCCACTTCAGTGACTCTAACCCAGTGTTTGTGTGTGTGTGTGTGCAGGGTAAGACATTTGTAAAGGAGAGTCTGAGGTGTATTGCCAACGGCGTCACGTCTAAAGTCTTTCAGACCATCAGGCGCTGTGGAGTCTTCCAGAGAATGATTTCTGAGGTCAGTCCCTCTGCTTTATTAGAGATGCACACCATGTCAGCCTTCATATCATCCTATCTGTGCCGAAATGAGCTCTACATTTTTGTCATATCCAGAGCAATTAGAGTTAAGTGCCTTGCTCAAGGGCACATTGACAGATATTTCACTTAGTTGGCTCTGCGATTCAACCCAGCAACCTTTCAGTTATTGGCCCAACACTCTTAACCACTTGGCCACCCTTCGTCCTTTACTGTGTGTCAACATGAAGTGCTAGTTTCTGAGTTTAAATTATTGTATGTGTGTGTTTAGGTCCAGGAGGAGTGTTACAGTAGACTGGACATCTGTGGTGTGGCTCGCTCTAACCCTGAGGCCATTGGAGAGGTGGTGCAGGTCCCTGCACACTTCCCCAACAGGTGTGTGTGTGTGTGTGTGTGTGTTTGTGTGTGTGTGTGTGTGTGTGTGTGTCTAACCTTTTACATTTTTAGTAATTTAGCAGATGCTCTTATCCAGAGCAACTTAAAGTAGTGAGTGCATACATTTTCTATTTGTTCGTACTGTGTGTATGTCATAACACGGTGTGTGTGTGTGTTCCAGGTACTACAGCACTCTGCTCCAGTCCCTGCTAGCCTGTGATGAGGAGACAGTGGCTGTGGTCAGGGCAGGGCTTGTTGCTAGGCTGGGGCCAGACATGGAAACTCTCTTCCAGCTGCTGCAGAACAAACACTGCCCCCAGGGTTCTAACCAGGGTCCTAACTCAGCCCCCGCTGGCTGGCGCTGGCCAATGGGGTCGCCTCCTTCCTTCAAGATCCAGCCCAGCATGAGAGGAAGAGACCCCACCCACCTATTCGCTAGGAAACGCTCTGTGGAGGCATTGGAGAGAGAGATGGAGTAGATTGGAGAAGAGGAGGCAGACATACACACCACTTATACCTTAAGCATACATTCATGTGTACACACACACATGTACACACACCACAGCTACCTTAAACACAAAAGACACTCATGATAGCTTTGCTCACACACACTGACTCACACGCACACTGACACACACACATTTTCACACATTTTCACACACATGCACACACACATAGCTTTACCCTCAAATGATTAAGGCTAAATTATTAATGGAAGTTTGGGGCTGTTGTAATGTAGTATTTGATTTGGGGAAGTATCTATCTGTAAATGCTGTTGAAGGTATTTCTGTGTGGGTTGATACTTGATGAAAGGGGAGATGAAACCTGTTACCTAGAGCTTGAATGTGGAGGATTATATCTGCTCAGAATAGACTCGACTAAACACGAGAGCTGTTGAAAAGTCTGAACATTTAATATTAACAATTGAAACATTTCAAATGCCACCTAAGAAAACGAACCATCACTGTAGTTCCATTGGATTTCAACGTGGCACTACGGCCATGACATCCCCGTTTTGGCCAGTCATTAAAGACCAATGGGTATATTATTATAATAATATTATTGATATTTATTTTCTTACAGAATGTTTATTAATGATGTTGATGTTGTGTTGTATCTAGTTGTAACTTGGTTTGAGTTTCCCCCAGTGGGTGGGGTTTGACATCCTGATATGACGTCACTGGCTGATGTGTTGCTCTATGAGGATGTCACCACCTCAGAGGGACAGTGTGATGTCACCATGCTGGTCGTGGGACTCACCGCGTCCCTCTGTCTTCATCTGTGTTAATGTAAGATCCTGTAGTGTGTAAAGACATTATAGAGTGATCCTATGCTGTGTTCCTCAGATGTGGTTATGTGGTGTATGTTTTGAGATCCTGTGTGAGAATGTGTGCTAGTCTGGTACTTACTATACACCGTGGGGCTTGGGGTCATTCTCTCTGCTATGAATAAATGTTGTGATCTTCATAATTTTGTCTGAGGTGATTTGTGTCGAGACTCACTGGTGATTAAACGATCACAGTTTCAAACATTGGTCATCTTTAATAATTTGCATTGGTGTAGTGTGAGGTTAAGGTATTTTCTAAGTTTGCTGTCATTCCCATTTCAATCCAATGGGTGGCAATATAGTCCTGTGGTTGATGCCTGGTCAGGGGCAATGCTACATTGGCTGATCCCTGGTCAGGGGCAGTGCTACGTTGGCTGATCCCTGGTCAGGGGCAGTGCTACATTGGCTGATCCCTGGTCAGGGGCAGTGCTACGTTGGCTGATCCCTGGTCAGGGGCAGTGCTATGTTGGCTGATCCCTGGTCAGGGGCATCGCTACGTTGGCTGATCCCTGGTCAGGGGCGTTGCTACGTTGGCTAATCCCTGGTTAGGGGCAGTGCTACATTGGCTGATTGCTGGTCAGGGGCATCGCTACGTTGGCTGATCCCTAGTCAGGGGCATCGCTACGTTGGCTGATCTTTGGTCAGGGGCGTTGCTACGTTGGCTAATCCCTGGTCAGGGGCATCGCTACGTTGGCTGATCCCTGGTCAGGGGCATTGCTACGTTGGCTGATCCCTGGTCAGGAGCATCCCTACGTTGGCTGATCCCTAGTCAGGGGCATCGCTACGTTGGCTGATCCCTGGTCACGGCCATCACTACGTTGGCTGATCCCTGGTCAGGGGCAGTGCTACGTTGGCTGATCCCTGGTCACGGGCATCGCTACGTTGGCTGATCCCTGGTCAGGGGCAGTGCTACCTTGGTATAGCCCAGTCGTTGGTACAGCAAGACTAGTTGTGGTATGTCTCTCCAGTCCCAGCCAAACTCCCCAGGCCTATGTCTTTACCAGACTTCTGTACATATAGCCAGCAGTCTAAATTACAGGCCTGTAAAACCTGTCTTCTCACCACTTTCTCAGTCAGTTTCTATGCTTTCACATACTCATCTGTTCAAGTACTTAGGGCCGGTTTTCCAAACAAGTCTGTGTCCAGGAAACCAGTGTACAGCAGTGGTTCAACATTTCCTGTTTATTGTGATCAAGTGTTGAGATAATACCACTGACAATATAACTAATGATAACGGGTCCTTTATCAATCAGTCTGATCAGTTATGATATAATAATAATAATATGGCTAATGATTGTGTGTGATCAGGTTGTTGGCCCAAACAGTGTGAAGGGGGGGGGTACCAGAGGGAATCATCTATACTGCTAATGAGTCCCTAAGTGTTCAGTAATGACATAGAAAACATGATTTTTCTCTCTCTTCTACCTCTCTTTTTTCTTTCTCTCTCTCTCCTACTCCCGAGTGGTGCAGCGTTCTATGGCACTGCATCTTAGTGCAAGAGGTGTCACTACAGTCCCTGGTTCAAATCCATGCTGAATCACATCCGGCTGTGACTGGGAGTCCCATAGGGTGGTGCACAATTGGCCCAGTGTCATCTGGGTTTGTTGGGGTAGGCCGTCATTGTAAATAAGAATTTGTTCTTAACCGACTTGTCTAGTTAAATAAAATTCTCTCCTTTCAACATGTCAGGAATACATGTGGTAAAACACACCTGTCTCAATTGCCTCAGAAACAAATGGCTGTAGTAAAAAGTTATGTTTCTAAAATGGTGGTTTGGATCACAGCAGATCCATTCCTTCTGGATTGTTATTGTGGTCGCAGCAGGGAATTCTGGAAGGCTTTAGATGGGTCACAGTGTAAAACAGTCTAGGAACCACTGGTATGAGGTAGGTAGGCTACATGCTGCTGACCTGAGTACAACTGTAACTCTTGTTTTCTGTCTGTCTCTCACACACACGCACGTGTGTGTGTGTGTGTGTGTGTGTGTGTGTGTGTGTTATAGTGGTCATCAGCTGGGCAATAGGGCAGATGGCTGGGTTAACAGGAATACGAGGAGCCTTGAGAAAACACATTTACACAAGCCTAGATTTACACAGTCACTCAGGTAGAGTTCATGGAAGCTTAACCCTTTCAGGGAAAGCAGGTATATCAAAAAATTGAGACAGAGAATTGGAGGGATCTTGAGAATTTCTATGATCTGAAACTGTAATAATAAGGACAAGATCTGTATGAAGTGGTTTTGTTATAACACATAGTCATGAGCTGTGGAATAGAATACAGGACACAGAACCATCTAAAATCTCACTGGAGAGAATGCAGCCAGAAGTTTAACATGTTTCCTCTCCAAGGGACAGACATGCTCTCCAGACTCTGGACCTAAGCCATGTGTATGTGGGTGTCTGTGCCAGGGAGGAAGCTGCTCTCTGCTGCTGTGATTGATAGAGCGACCGTACTGACCAATCCTCTCTTCCCACCATTAATCATACAGACACACATACACATCTGGTGGAGTGAATGCTTCCTCTGCAGTCAACAGCTGAACCTATCCTCGCTCTGTTTCTCTCCCATCACACAGTCTTTCACCTCTCCTTCATTCAGCCCTGAAGTCCTGGTGGATTGGCTGGCTGATCAGTTCAGCATGTGCTCTCTTCTCTCTCCCTCTTTTCTTTCTCATTCAAAAACACTCCATTGAAGTTTTGTAATGCCATTTTCTTTAATACAATACCTTTAATAAAGGCATTCTCTGTAAAGGCAGGTAGACTTCCATTGGAGGTAAGTGAATTTGCCACTGTTTTAAAACCATGGCATTATCATTTACATTATCATTAACCTCAACATAACACTGTAGTGTCCATAGAGTCCAGACAAGAGAGTGATACTGAAGGCAAGCCCTGACTGACTAACACTGCTGCTATATTAGCTTATTAAAACACATAGTATCATAGCCACTTCTTTCCTCTGATTCTAACACATAGCATCATATCCACACCTTTCTTAGATGTCATTTCAATGACAGGGATAAAAACAAGCTACCATGTATAAAATAAAAATACTGGAAATATGTATTCATATTAACAATTCGTAATATACTGTATTTACAAAAGAACAACATTATTTTTCCTTGGTATCAATGTCCTTTTTATATCCTGTATGGTTTGCTCAGCAAAGCAGCAGCTTGTTTCATAATATGGCGATGAAGATCAATAATGTGTAGCAGCCTTCTCCTCTTCCTCCTCCTCTTGCTCCTGGGAGAGTCTCCCTACATTAAAGGGATAGTTCACCCAAATAAAAAAATACACATTGGTTTCCTTGCCCTGTAAGCAGTCTATGATCCTGTAAGCATTCTATGATCCTGTAAGCAGTCTATGATCCTGTAAGCAGTCTATGATCCTGTATGCAGTCTATGATCCTGTATGCAGTCTATGATCCTGTATGCAGTCTATGATCCTGTATGCAGTCTATGACCCTGTATGCAGTCTATGACCCTGTAAGCAGTCTATGATCCTATAAGCAGTCTATGGACAATGTATGACAGCAATCCATGCATTGGTTTAGTTTCCCTTGCACTGTTTTAGCATTTGTGGCACAGATCCAATTCAAGTCATGGAACCGATTTTATACTTTTTTGCACATTATATCCAAATTATCCAAAAGTATTTTAAATTGATTGTGAAGCTCAACAAAGTCACTTAGATGTTTTGTCCATGGGTGACAAATGCTAATATCAGTCCCATGACTTGAATGGGATATGTGTCACAAATACTAAAATGTTAGCATGTGAAAATAGTGCCAGGGAAAATAAACCAAAGCATGGATTGCTCTCATACATTGTCTCATACCTTGCTTACAGTTTAAGAAAACCTCCAGGTAGCCTAGTGGTTAGAGTGTTGGGCCAGTAACCGGAAGGTTGCTAGATTGAATCCCCGAGCTGACAAGGTACAAATCTGTCGTTCTGCCCCTGAGCAAGGCAGTTGGTTCCTGTTCCCTGGGCACCGTGGATGTCGATTAAGTCATCCCCCGCACCTCTCTGATTCAGAGGGGTTGGGTTAAATGTGGAAGACACATTTCAGTTGAAGGCATTCAGTTGGACAACTGCCTAGGTATCCCCCTTTCCCAATGTGTAATTTGGGTGAACTATCCCTTTAATAGTTCAGTATAGTCCTGGGGAGGAGGAAAGAAGAGTCCATATTTGTGCAAACTATTTCATGTCTTATGACTCTGTTATAACCCTCCATGTGTCTGTCTTTTCCATGGTCTTTATCTGTGGATAAAGAGGGAGGTGGATAGGTTAAGGTGTACGGGCGGGGCAGTGTTTTTAGATCAGCGTAGGCTGTGTCCGCGGGTGTACGTCATTGTAGATGCTGTGGTGATCGTAGGCTAGGATGGAGGTTCAAGACGGGGTTCTGGAAGGTTTGCGGTGTGCGTAGGCCAGGGTGGAGGTATGAGAGGGGGTCCTAGAGGGGGTGTGCTGGGTGGAGGTCCAGGATGGGCTCAGGGGAGAGTACTCTGCTCCGTGAGTCGTCTCCCTGGAGAAGACAGAGTCAGAGGAGCTGCTGGTGTTTGGACCCAATGGAGAATACTGGACCACAGGGATGGACAGATTCAAATACTCCTAGAGAGAGTTGAGAGAGGGAGGGAGGACACGTTCAGGGGAATAATTCAAATGATACGAAAATGACACTGTTTGTGTGTGTGCGCACGTGAATGTGTTTGTTTACCTGGTTGGTCATGAGTGAGAGTGTGCGGTCCAGATCCTCTACCAGCTGTTGGAAGGTTGGTCTGCGAGATGGAACAGCGTGCCAGCAGTCTCTCATCATGATATACCTGAGAGCACACACCACAGTGTTACAACAGAGCGTGTGTTTGTATTACTCTACTTGCGAGGACATTCTTACAGTATACTTGTGTTTTTTTTGTGTGTGTGTGTGTACTCACAGCTCCTCTGTGCAGGCGGCTGGCCTGTCCATACGATGTCCCTCCTTCAGCAGTTTGAACAGCTCCTCTACAGGGACCCCTGGGTAGGGAGATCCTCCTAGAGTAAAGATCTCCCACAGCAACACCCCAAACGACCACCTACAACAGAATTCAATACAATCAACATCACTTTCTCAGGGACAGTTATTGCTGGGCTTGAAAGTAAACCGACAGGCACATAACAACAGGATGGATAGCACAACACCACAAAATGTATATTAGGAGTTAGGAGTGTGACTTACACGTCACTCTGGTGTGTGTAGATGCGGTCGAACAGAGCCTCTGGAGCCATCCACTTCACTGGCAGACGACCCTGGGAGGAAAACAAGGGGTTAAACCACGTGTTAACCTGCAGACATTTAGCCCTGAGTTTTTCGCTCCACCCTTGTACTTGATTGATTAATTAAGCTGACTAATTAGTAAGAAACTCCCCTCACCTGGTTGTCTAATGCTTTTGTCTAGGTTTTAATTGAAAAACTCATTCCCTCCGTGGAATGAGTTTGCCACCCCTGGGTTAAAACATCTATATGTCCGTCTGTCTGAATTTCAGTCGTCTACTCGCTCCACTGTGATCATGTTACTTACATTGGTGGTCTTCTTGTAGTAGTCTATGTGGTGGATGTCTCTGGCCAAACCAAAGTCTGCTATCTTCATCACATTGTCCTCGGTCACCAACACGTTCCTGGCTGCTAGGTCTCTGTGGATACACTACAGAAGAAAATGTGATTGATTCATTTATTGGTTGACTGATTTACACTAATGTCCAGTAAAGGAGAGGTAGAGTAAGATAAAATAATAGATTCAGATGAAGAGAATGAAACACAGAAAGATAAAAAGAAGAGCGAGAGAGAGAGACAGACAGACAAAAAGACCTTCTGACCTTCTGTAAGGCGAGGTATGCCATGCCCCTGGCCACCTGGTAGGCAGCAGACACCAGCTCCCTGACCTCTACGCTGTCCAGGGGGGCCTGGGTTGGCCCAGACCAGTACTCCAGATCCACAGGCCTCCGACAACGCAGGTACTCCCTCAGGTTGCCCTGAGATGCATACTCTACCACCACGTAGAGAGGGCCTGGAGAGAGAGGGAAGGGTTATAATACACAATGTGGTGTTCCACAAGGTTCAGCGCTTGAACCCCTTGGTACTGTGGCCATTGTACTCATCTGTGCAAATAAAATGCTATTTCGCTCACACGCACGCGCACACACGCGCACACACACAAGCACACATACACAAGGACACAAACAGCACCAGTATTACCATCCTGTGTGCAGGCTCCCAGCAGGTTGATGATGTTTTTGTGTTTCCCGATCATCTTCATCATCTCCATTTCAGCGATCAGATCACTCAGGTCCTTCTCTGTGGCGTCCGCTACACAGGAAACAGGATGTGACATCAAATCAATATCAACCAATACAAACACTGTTTTTCAGTTTATTTTGAATGATCTCCTTAAATATTGGGAATATATTTCAGGATGTAGTTCTATGTACCTTTGAGCATCTTGACGGCAACCTTGGTGAGACGAGAGGGTTTTTCTCTGTCCAGACCTGCAGCCTCTGCTAGCACAACCTGACCAAAACAACCTTCACCCAGTGGCTTCCCCAGAGACAGCCTAGAACACAGACACGCAAGGCTATGAATGTCCTGTGCATGGAGGTTATGAATCTCCTTGGTTACGTTATGAGTACCGTGTGCAGATGATGTAAGCAATATGTAGGGTTATGTATGTCGATATTATAGATTGGGTATTCTCTATGCAGGGATATAAGCCCTCTAGTACCTGTCTCGTGACAGCTCCCAGAGTGGGTCTGCGGGCAGCTCATACACTGACATGCCAACCAGGGTGGGCGTGGCTCCACTGGAAAGGCGGTACGGCCTGACCAGACACACCCCCGACTGTAGAGAGGAGGAGGAGTCTACTGACACCTTGAGAAAGAGAAGGGGAGGTAGTGAGAGAGGATATACTGTAATAAGAGTTAGCCCGCTGAACTAAAGCCTATGGATTAGCTCAGGAAAAAAAGTATTCACATCTCAGGCAAAGGTTACCCATCACACGATCATGGGTCACTAGTGTGTGTGTGTGTTACCTGTCTGTGTAGGGGAATGCTCTTGGCCAGTTTGTGAACGGCCAGCTGGCTGCTGAAGTCGCTCTTCTTCGGGGAGCAGCGTAGTCGGCAGGCGGTCGCTACGGCGACCATGAACATGATGATGAAGAAACCGACGCAGTAGATGAAGATCTCCAGGTAGGCCTGAGATGGTACAGGGGAGGGGGGCAGATCTGGAGGAGAGGGAGTGAAGTGGGATAAATTCAGAACATTTTTTACATTGTTTTTTTTCTTCTTCCATTTTAAGTGGAAATATACAAAGCACATTGGGCTGCAAAGGTTTGTACACAAGTGTACCTTTGATCACACTGAGCCAGGCAGAGTGGTGAGAGAGTCCTATAGAGTTTCCTGCCAGACAGGTGTACTCTCCTTCATCCTCCACAGACACATTCCTCAGAGTAAACACCTCCATCTCCCTGTCTGTGGTGTTAAACCCTGCAGTCTGAGAGAGAAAGAGAGATTTTGTGACATAGCCCTCGTCAATACAGTGTGCGTTAACCTTCAGAACATGTACATATATGTGTGTGTGTGTGTGTGTGTGTGTGTGTGTGTGTGTGTGTGTGTGTGTGTGTGTATATACCTTCAGTACGCGTACGTAAGGCAGTCCGTCTGGTCCCACTCTGCTGCCATTAATGGTGATGCGTTTGAGCCACTGGATGTGGGGCTGAGGGTCGCTGAACACTCGACAGACAAACTCCACGTCGCTACCAACCATGGCCGTACGATTAGCTGGCAGGCCTGCCTGGAGGATGGGCCTGTGAGGGGAACGTTCTAGAATACACAGAAAACATCAATGCAATGTGAGTGATACAAAAACACTAACATACACACTCCCACCACTCAAGGCACACATAACAAAAGTAAACACACACAATATATATACAGTACCAGTCAAAAGTTTGGACACACCACCACTGCAGAATGCTGTGGTAGCCATGCTGGTTAAGTGTGCCTTGAATTCTAAAGAAATCACAGACAGTTTAACCAGCAAAGCACCACCTACACCATCACACCTCCTACTCCATGCTTCACGATGAGAACTACACATGCAGAGATCACCTACTCTGCGTCTCACAAAGACATGGAGGTTGGAACCAAAAATCTCTAATTTGAACTCATCAGACCAAAATAAAGATTTCCACCGGTCTAACGTCCATTGCTCGTGTTTCTTGGCCCAAGCAAGTATCTTCTTATTATTGGTGTCCTTTAGCAGTGGTTCTTTGCAGCAATTTGACCATGGCCTGATTCATGCAGTCTCCTCTGAACAGTTGATGTTGAGATGTGTCTGTTACTTGAACTCTATAATACGGACTTGGTCTTTACCAAACAGGGCTATCTTCTGTATACCACCCCTACCTTGTCACAACACAACTGATTGGCTCAAACGCATTAAGAAGGAAAGACATTTCACAAATTACCTTTTAACAAGGCACACCTGTTAATTGAAATGCATTCCAGGTGACTACTTCATGAAGCTGGTTGAGAGAATGCAAAGAGTGTGCAAATCAAGGCAAGAGGTGGCTACTTTGAAGAAACACAAATATATTTTGATAGGTTTAACACTTATGGTTACTACATGATTCCATGTGTACTATTTCATAGTTTTGATGTCTTAACTATTATTATACAATGTAGAAAATAGTAAAAATAAAGAAAAACCCTGGAATGACTAGGTGTGTCCAAACTTTTGACTGGTACTGTATTTATATGCACACTGACCCACTACGTCCAGCTGGTAGGTGTGTGTGAGGCTGCCGTGCTTGTTCTCCACCAGACAGGTGTAGTTGCCTTTATCAGACGGAACCACTGACTCCATTATTATTGTCCACATGTGGTCCCGGAGCTGAAAGAGACAGCGAGAGAGGAAGAGCGTGAGAGAAAGAGGCAAAGGAGTGAAAACGTGAGAAGAGCCATGAAAAATACACATTTTGTGTTGTGTGTTAGTAATTTAATTTTGGCAAAGTAGAAATAACATGTGTTCTCCAAGGTTCAGTGCTTGGACCCCTGCTGTTGTCTTTTTACACAGTATCCCTTGGTACTGTAATATTAGTTTTTAGGTATGCTATTTACTCTCTGACTTACAGGCTCAATGCATCCATTTTTATCTCAATATTGTGTAACGCACCTTACTGTGATTGTTTTTTTCTGGTTTTTTTATAGCAAGAGCCATTTCTGAAGCAAGAATTTTGCTAAGACTGTCTAGGATTGGTTTGAGTGGGGAGGGGAACACTGAAAACTAGCTGTTATTGGCAGAGAGGTTTGGAACTAACTAATTTATCACCTGGTGATGTCACCAGGCAGGACAAAACTCCATCCCACCAAAACAGGCTGAAATTTCAGGCGGTCTTTTCACGAAGTTCTTACACTAAAAGGGCATTCATATAATTTTCACAATTTCACAGTATTATTCCAACCTCATAGTGTGGAAATACAGTTGAGGTCAGAAGTTTACATACACTTAGGATGGCATCATTAAAACTAGTTTTTCAACCAGTCCACAAATTTCTTGTTAACAAACTATAGCTTTGGCAAGTCGGTTAGGACATTACTTTGTGCATGACACAAGTAATTTTTCCAACAATTGTTCACAGACAGATTATTTCACTGTATCACAATTCCAGTGGGTCAGAAGTTTACAAACACTAAGTTCACTGTACCTTTAAACAGGTTGGAAAATTCCAGAAAATTATGTCATGGCTTTAGAGGCTTCTGATAGGCTAATTGACATCATTTGAGTCAATTGGAGGTGTACCTGGGGATGTATTTCAAGGCCTACCTTCAAACTCAGTGCCTCTTTGCTTGACATCATGGGAAAATCAAAAGAAATCAGCCAAGACCTCAGAAAAAAAATTGTAGACCTTCACAGTCTGGTTCATCCTTGGGAGCAATTTCCAAACGCCTGAAGGTACCACGTTCATCTGTACAAACAATAGTATGCAAGTATAAACACCATGGGATCACGCAATTGTACTTTAGTACGAAATGTGCAAATCAATCCCATAACAACAATAAAGGACCTTGTGAAGATGGAGGAAACCGGTACAAAAGTATCTACATCCACAGTAAAACGAGTCCTATATCAACATAACGTGAAAGGCTGCTCAGCAAGTAAGAAGTCACTGCTCCAAAACTGCCATAAAAAAAGCCAGACTATGGTTTGCAACTGCACATGGGGACAAAGATCGTACTTTTTTGAGAAATGTCCTCTGGTCTGATGAAACAAAAATAGAACTGTTTGGCCAGAATGACCATCGTTATGTTAGGAGGAAAAAGGGGGAGGCTTGCAAGCCGAAGAACATCATCCCAACCATGAAGCACGGGGGTGGCAGCATAATGTCGTGGGGGTGCTTTGCTGCAGGAGGGACTGGTACACTTCACAAAATAGATGGCATCCTGAGGATGGAAAATTATGTGGCTGTATTGAAGCAACATCTCAAGACATCAGTCAGGAAGTTAAAGCTTGGTCGCAAATGGGTCTTCCAAATGGACACTGACCCCAAGCATACTTCCAAAGTTGTGGCAAAATGGCTTAAGGACAACAAAGTCAAGGTATTGGAGTGGCCATTGCAAAGCCCTGACCTCAATCCCATAGAAAATTTGTGGGCAGAACTGAAAAAGCGTAGCAAGGAGGCCTACAAACCTGACTCAGTTACACCAGCTCTGTCAGGAGGAATGGGCCATAATTCACTCAAATTATTGTCGGAAGCTTGTGGAAGGCTACCCGAAACGTTTTACCCAAATTAAACAATTTAAAGGCAATGCTACCTAAAACTAATTGAGTGTATGTAAACTTCTGATGAAATAAATAAAAGCTGAAATAAATAATTCTCAACTATTATTCTGACATTTCACATTATTAAAATAAAGTGGTGATCCTAACTGACCTAAAACAGGGAATTTTCTACTGGGATTAAATGTCAGGAATTGTGAAAAACTGAGTTTAAATGTATTTGGCTATGGTGTCTGTAAACTTCTGACTTCAACTGTATATACACTGAGTGTACAACACATTAAGAACACCTTCCTAATATTGGGTTGCAATTGTTGTCTCATCTACATTGATTGTGGATTTAACAAGTGACATCAATAAGCAATCATAGCTTTCACCAGGAATCACTTGGTCAGTCTTTGTCATGGAAATAGGAGGTGTCCGTAATGTTTTGTACACTCCGTGTATAAAACACAGGACAATCACGTTTCTGGCTGTACTGGGGCTTTGACAGATGATACACAACTCAGACAACCCAGTATGAAGCAGAGGGCTGTACAAAAACACATACCTTGAAGCCTCCAATGCGCTGGTCTTTCCTGAACTCTTTCCCATTCCTATACCACCGCAAAGTTGGTGTGGGATTACCAGTCGCCTGGCAACGAAATTTAACAGTCTTACTGGCAGGAACGGCATGGAGCCTCTTCTCCATCTTGTCTGGAGTCGCCCACTGAGGAGCCATCACTAGAGAGAGGGTATTTATATTTATTTATTTGTATTTATATATATCAATATCAATCTTTCTTCAGTTGGTTTGGCTATTAACTACTTTTTCAGACCAATAAAAGGGGAGAGAAAGAAAAGTGGCAGGGGAAAGAGGTCAGAAGAAGGAGCTTACATTGGAGCTTCTGATTGTTGGATAATTTATTTTCCTCTGAAGAAGACTCATCATCATCATCTTCGTCCTCAGAAGATGCCAGCATGTCAGCTATGGAGAGAGAAGAAAACGTAAACCAAACATAGAAACCAGTGTGTGTGTGTTTAAACAGGAAGAGCTGAGGCAGGGTTACTCTGTGGGGGTCTGGGATGCTCCTGCTGAGTGAAAAGGGAAACGGCTTAAAGATTAACCTTTCACATTTTTACCCCTTTAAGCTGCCACACACACACACACACACACACACAGTTCCCCTGTTGCTCCCTAACCCCCAGCTCAGAGATAAACAAACACACTAATAATCACCACCTTCATCCTGACAAATGGTTGTGAACAAAGGGTGAGGAGGGATGTGAGGGTGAGTTGGGAGAGAGGAGGGATGTGAGGGTGAGTTGGGAGAGAGGAGGGAAAAGCAGCAGGTTTCAGATCTTTAATGGGTCCTGTTTGAATACGTTGAATGAGAAAAAGCCTACTTCCTTCTACCATTAGACACAGTCGGCTCAGGTTCCATTCCACAGCATTCACAGATCCGGCCACATCAGATCAGTGATTACTATAAGCAGGGATATTTACTACCACACATCCCTTTTCACCTCTCATCAGGATTACTGATTACTATACAATATATTGGTAACTCAGGACATGTTCTGCCACAGATTCAATACCTCCCAACCTCTCAGCAGGACCTACACCAGAAAAGCAGTCATCATTTCTCCTCTAATCTACAGATATTAGGTCCATAATCAGCATCACCACAGACTGACACAGACCATCCCTGAATTCAAGCTCCCAACCTCACTACATTATGTATGTAATCTACAGGGAGAGGTCTACAGAGACTGCATTATGGGAGGTCTTGAATACAGCATGTCTGTCATCTAGAGGGAGAGGTCTACAGAGACTGCATTATGGGAGGTCTTGAATACTGCCTGCTCATAGCAGGGGGAACATTCTCAATGAGAGGTTGTCAAAAATAGACAGAGAGAGCGCGTGAGAGAGAAAGAGAGAGCGGGGAAGCGAGAGAGCGACAGAGAGAGGGGATAAAGACAATGAGAGCAAACAAATTACTGAAAAAAAGAAAGGAATCCACTAAAAGAGAGAAAAGCAGGGGGAGTTGGTTGAAGTCCAAAAACCTAAACCTTTATTTGAACGAAGCAACGAGAAGGAGAGAAGGATATGGGAAATTGGGAGCAGACTTTGTTTATGGAAAAAGAGTTTGCGGCACAAAAGTTACATTTAGGTGTTTTTGACTAAGAGAGAAAAACAAGAATTTATGGGTTACAAAACAACAGTATTACACACACACACACTCTCAGCTGGATACCAGATGGCTGGAAGCGAAACACACACATACACACGCATGTGCGTACAAACACACGCACACAACACAGGGTGTTAGGGTTGGTCAGGATGGTTGTGATTACAGTACTCGCCAATACAAATAAAACCATCTCCTTTCAGACGGCATTCATCCTTTCCTACCAAAAACAGCATTTCTGTTCCACCTCCAACCAGCTGTGTGTGTGTGCTCATGTATGTATGCGTGCGTGTGTGGACAGGATATGTAAACCATTGCACCATGAAAAATCACTGTAAACATCCTCAGCTTTAAACTAAATGGACAAACCTTGAAGAGCTTCTTTCTAGCTCAAATATAGAATCTCCCCACCCCAAACACACATCCATAAATGTAAGTGTATGTTCTGTTTTCTCGAGCTCAGAATAGAGACCCACTACTAACGGAACAGTTCCAGATAGCAGAACAGAGTCAGTGGGATTGAACCACCATGGTAGCAGCCTGAACCCAGAACCCTCAGCCTGAACCCAGAACCCTCAGCCTGAACCCAGAACCCTCAGCCTGAACCTAGAACCCCTAGCCTGAACCCAGAACCCTCAGCCTGAACCCAGAACCCTCAGCCTGAACCCTCAGCCTGAACCCAGAAACCCTAGCCTGAACCCAGAACCCTCAGCCTGAACCGAGAACCCTCAGCCTGAACCCAGAACCCTCAGCCTGAACACAGAACCCTCAGCCTGAACCCAGAACCCCTAGCCTGAACCCAGAACCCTCAGCCTGAACCCAGAACCCTCAGCCTGAACCTAGAACCCTCAGCCTGAACCTAGAACCCTCAGCCTGAACCTAGAACCCCTAGCCTTAAACCAGAACCCTCAGCCTGAACCTAGAACCCTCAGCCTGAACCTAGAACCCCTAGCCTGAAACCAGAACCCTCAGCCTGAACCCAGAACCCTCAGCCTGAACCCAGAACCCTCAGCCTGAACCTAGAACCCCTAGCCTGAAACCAGAACCCTCAGCCTGAACCCAGAACCCTCAGCCTGAACCCAGAACCCTCAGCCTGAACCCAGAACCCTCAGCCTGAACCTAGAACCCTCAGCCTGAACCCAGAACCCTCAGCCTGAACCCAGAACCCTCAGCCTGAACCCAGAACCCTCAGCCTGAACCTAGAACCCTCAGCCTGAACCCAGAACCCTCAGCCTGAACCCAGAACCCTCAGCCTGAGGGATTAAAAGAGATGAAATAACAAAGAGGAAAAGAAGGCACACACACACAGCTAATGAGACGTAGCCCTGCCTGTCAACTACAACCGAGAGAGCACAAGAAAGAAAGAGAATTTAAGATCTTTATGTGGCCTATGTCTCTTACCTGTGTCGCTGACGTGGGCAGCAGCTGGTCTGGACTGGGTCAGGGGAGAGTAAATCAGTAGAACCAGCAGTGACCAAAGGAGCAGCAGAGACGAGCGAGACAACAACATACTGGCACTGGTATAGGTTAACTGGTACAGTACTGGAATGGTAGGGGCTACCGGTACAGGGCAGGCTGAAGAGGGCGCTTAAATGTATCAGCCTACAACCATCAACTCTTCAGGTGGGGAACTGTAAGAGGAAAAAAGAGAGGGACATTGATGAATATGTTAAAGACAAGACAAGACATTTTATGAAAATAAATGTCAAGAAAAGGATGTGACACTGCTACCCCGTCTAGAGCCCGTCCGATATATCAGGTCCCCAATACTATCAGCCGATAACCAATATTTAATAAATAGAATGAAAAAAATGGAATCTCATGCTTATATGAACACTTGTCATTATTGTCACAATGTATGAAATCAATATTTGAAGCACAATTATTGGACAATTGCTCTTTTGGATGGCAATTTATGAGAACTTAATGTGGAAAATGTATATCAGTATCGGTAAGTTTGTCCCCCCCAAAATCGGAATCGGACCCGAAAAACATATGGGTCAGGCTCTAACGGGTCAGCCCATGCTCGCAGGAGGACATTGGTAGAGACTGACACATGCTCTGGTGTCTCTTTTCACAGATCTCAGATGAGAACTCCGCTTCCAACACTCCTCACACTATAACATTGTTCGACGCTTGTCCAATAAGCTCACCTGTCACATATTAATGCCCATCAAACGTTCCAAAACAGAGCTGTGTTTTATCAGAGTTTTGTTATGCCTCCCCCTAAAGGCATCAGCATGCTTCGGTTTGGCTGGCGCCTAGCCGAGTGCTGAATGAGTGCGCTCGCATACTCCCTTAAAAGTCATTAAGCAGCAATAGTACTGTTTGTCCATCTTGAGACGCCGTAGCCAGTATACACTTCCTCAAAATAATCAGACTTCATCTAAGGTAACTCAAGAATTCTGTCATTCATTTAGAAGTATTTCTCAACTGAAAAATTTGCATGAAAATTATTAATCTCTGGTTGAATGACAAACACTTAATTGAAGAATCCCTACTGTTGACCAATCACCGACAAAGGGGCGTAGACTTCGGCTACCGACTTCGGCTTTTCTCGAGAAAAATGTTTGTGTACAAGATCAGCCACAAAAACCTTACCGAATACCAAAACGAACAAGAACGTCATGATTAATATATGCACAAACTATTTGATGGGAAGCATGCGTAGATTGCGGACGCCTTAACCCGCACCCCCAGCCCAAACACCATATGCCCCCCAGTCCGCCTGCCAGTGCCACAGTGTTAAAGTCTCATTGAGAAGATGGATCTGGTGTTTAGGTGTTATGAGATTGCTTCAGACCACAAACAAACACTGATGAAGAGAGACTAACACCCAGGAGAGCTGTAAACATATTCTATAATACATAATCTCCCTTCTCATTATATACTGTTGTAGAGTCAGAAACATGTTGAACAGCTTGACGGTACATTAACATTACTGAAACTTGGACACTACTGTAGCTGGCAGCTAGGGATGGTGTGGGCATTACTGAGGGTTACTCTGTCCTTCAGAACTGGCAGCCAGTGTGCGTGTGGTTGTGCGTGTCAGGGTGATGACCCAGAGTGGGAGATATGTAACAGTAAAGAGTAGAGTGGCAGGTTTATGAAGATGTCATTAATGCCCTTGATTTACACCACACACAGAGAATTTACCCTCGTTGACACCGCCCGTAACTCAACCACACACTAACGTAAAGAGTCTCTTAAATTGATGAGTTTGTTTGCAGATTTATGAGTTTTATGGTGGAGAGTCTCCATCGTACTGCTGGCTGGCTGACAGCAGAGCCCAGCACAGAAACAGCTAGGCAGACAGTCTTCTTATTACATACTGTAGGTGAGAGAGAGAATGAGGGAGAGTAAGAGTAGAGTATGCAGGCTTTTGCTCCAGCTCTACACCCCCCCCCCCCCCCCCCCCCCCCCCCCCCCCCACCCCCCAAAATCACCACAGACACAATTAGAACAGAAATAAGACCACTTTCTCCTGGCCCTAGCCTTGCTGTGTGGCTTCTTTAACTTCTAAAATTAACTTCAGAGAGAGGAAACAGCAGATAACAGTAACTTTGACATCCATTTCAGCAATTTAACAGACGGTCTTATACAAAGAGAGTTGCTTTGAACCAGAGCAGGGTAGAAAACCCCTACAAATGATGATCATTGCAAGTAAAACCTTCCAAAATAGCTTCAAGTCCAGTGCTAGTTGTTTTCTGAGCTGTTATTCTGCAGATGCTGTTGGTTTAAACTAGAAGCCACCGAGTCAGCTTGCTGGTTCTGTGTATAGCTTAGAATGACTCAGGGAGGTTGATATGATAAAAAACTGATGGTAACTACACACACACACAGGGTGGCATATAGTCGCTAGGCCAAGAATAGAGCATCACACCAGCTCTCTATTGAGGAGAGGGCTTCAACATACCAGAAACATCTCCCTACTCCATCTTTCTTCCATGCCTTCCTCCCCATACATCCCCCCCTCTAATCCCTTCAGTCAGACAACTTCTAGTTCTCTTAAAATTACCCCCCCCCCCCTAATCCCTTCAGTCAGCAATTTCTAGTTCTCCTAAAATTACCCCCCCCCAATCCCTTCAACCAGACAACTTCTAGTTCTCCTAAAATTATCCCCCCCCTCCAAACCCTTCAATCAGACAACTTCTAGTTATTTTAAGATTACCCCCCCCTCCATCTAATCCCTTCAATCAGACAACTTCTAGTTCTCCTAAAATTACCCCCCCTCCATCTAATCCCTTCAATCAGACAACTTCTAGTTATTTTAAGATTACCCCCCCCCCCTCCATCTAATCCCTTCAATCAGACAACTTCTAGTTCTCCTAAAATTACCCCCCCTCCATCTAATCCCTTCAATCAGACAACTTCTAGTTATTTTAAGATTACCCCCCCCTCCATCTAATCCCTTCAATCAGACAACTTCTAGTTCTTTTAAGATTACCCCCCCCCCCCCTCCATCTAATCCCTTCAATCAGACAACTTCTAGTTCTTTTAAGATTACCCCCCCCCCCCTCCATCTAATCCCTTCAATCAGACAACTTCTAGTTCTTTTAAGATTACCCCCCCCCCTCCATCTAATCCCTTCAATCAGACAACTTCTAGTTATTTTAAGATTATCCCCCCCCCCTCCATCTAATCCCTTCAGTCAGATAACTTCTAGTACTTTTAAGATTACCCCCCCCCATCTAATCCCTTCAGTCAGACAACTTCTAGTTCTCCTAAAATTACCCCCCCTCTAATTCCTTCAGTCAAACAATTTCTAGTTCTCCTAAAATTCTATTTGTAATTCCCCCTCCCTCTCTTTCTGGCAGATGTGACCTCTCCAGGTGTTCCATTCCAAAAGCCTTTACCTACACACCACATTCTGCCTCAGCCCTGGTCCACTCGTCATAGTAACACACCACATTCTGCCTCAGCCCTGGTCCACCCGTCATAGTAACGCTGTCATAGTAACACACCACATTCTGCCTCAGCCCTGGCCTGGTCCACTCGTCATAGTAACGCTGTCATAGTAACACACCACATTCTGCCTCAGCCCTGGCCTGGTCCACTCGTCATAGTAACGCTGTCATAGTAACACACCACATTCTGCCTCAGCCCTGGTCCACCCGTCATAGTAACGCTGTCATAGTAACACACCACATTCTGCCTCAGCCCTGGCCTGGTCCACCCGTCATAGTAACGCTGTCATAGTAACACACCACATTCTGCCTCAGCCCTGGCCTGGTCCACCCGTCATAGTAACGCTGTCATAGTAACACACCACATTCTGCCTCAGCCCTGGTCCACTCGTCATAGTAACACACCACATTCTGCCTCAGCCCTGGCCTGGTCCACTCGTCATAGTAACGCTGTCATAGTAACACACCACATTCTGCCTCAGCCCTGGTCCACTCGTCATAGTAACACACCACATTCTGCCTCAGCCCTGGCCTGGTCCACTCGTCATAGTAACGCTGTCATAGTAACACACCACATTCTACCTCAGCCCTGGCCTGGTCCACTCGTCATAGTAACGCTGTCATAGTAACACACCACATTCTGCCTCAGCCCTGGTCCACCCGTCATAGTAACACACCACATTCTGCCTCAGCCCTGCCCTGGTCCACCCGTCATAGTAACGCTGTCATAGTAACACACCACATTCTGCCTCAGCCCTGGTCCACTCGTCATAGTAACGCTGTCATAGTAACACACCACATTCTGCCTCAGCCCTGGTCCACCCGTCATAGTAACGCTGTCATAGTAACACACCACATTCTGCCTCAGCCCTGGCCTGGTCCACTCGTCATAGTAACGCTGTCATAGTAACACACCATTTTCCTGTAAACTGGAAAACAGCTCATGGTGTGTACCTGTGTGTCAAGGGGAGCCATGGCTGAGATATGCTACCATGAAGCTTCCATGAAGGCATTGATTGTGCAACTATACAACCCAGCTGTAGTACTGTTACTTACAGAGGCTGAATGTCTGGAGACAGAGGACAGGTTGAGAGTAGAACAGAAAGCACACAGGTCTGCTGTAGGACTTTAATCCTCCTAACTCACTCACACTCCTGGTCAGTGACCCTGGAGTCTTCTATAGGCCTGGATAACAGCTCAGTGCCTTACCATACACCTCTATCTACCTCCCCACTCATCTCTTTATCACTCTCTCAGTCTCTATCTGTTCTATTATCTCTCTCTACTCATCTGTTTCTCCTCCCATAATGTGGTATCTGATACAGATTAGCAGCCATCACACATTCTCTCCATTCCCAAATGGCAGAGTGAGTCAGTTCTCACACTCACATTCAGCATCTCTCTCTCACTGTTACCCTGGCGAGTAAGATTCATTACACAAATACACTTGAAACTGAACTCTCACATCACACCATTATTATCATCATTGTGTGTATGTGCTGACATAAACATCCAAAATGGTCATGTGATCATAATGAGCCATTTCTGGACAGATAAAAAAAAACTCTCAAAGGAGAATCTCGATTTAAAGTGTTTTTTTTAGTTGAGCACCAGGTTTAATCTCAGTCCAGGAAACCAGCCCAATAACTTCAATGTCATGCATGGCCCACAGATCATGTGGCAACAGTACTACTGTTATTCCCATTCTACTAAGGAGTAGGTGACAGTTCGGTAGCCTAGTGGTTAGTGTTGGACTAGTAACCGAAAGGTTGCAAGGTCAAATCCCCAGCTGACAAGGTAAAACATTTTTTTATCTTGTGTCTTTCTGCCCCTGAACAGGGCAGTTAGCCCACTGTTCCTAGGCCTTCATTGGAAATAAGATTTTGTTCAAAACTAACCTGCCTAGTTAAATAAAGGTAAAATAAAAAAATAAACATTTGGTTCTGCGCGTGACTCACCGGTCAAGCAGTAGCGCTGTGATGAGTCAACGAACAGCAGATATGGCGCGTGCTGCTGAATGAACAGCCGGATCTCATCAGAGTTGGAATGTCACACGCACAAGCCTCATTTACCGTAAACAGATTAAACTGATACATGTACACCCACAGCGGTCGGTGTGCCCAGTCTGCCCATTGCGGTGGCATGTGACTCGGCTGGCTGCTTTACGGTGTGTTCCTCAGTCAGAGAGAGACATGGGTCAAATCTTACTAGCTGGACTGTGGTTTGTAATTATGTGGTCATCTTTGTGTATATATTATACATGATTAATGAAGCCTTCATAATAAGGCATTATAAAGGTTGGAATTTATGAAATGGTTACCAATAGTTATAGTTTACGACGGCATCTAAATCGGGGTGATTTTCTTCTTTACTTTGTTAGGGCTAACACTGGCAGGGCCCCCTAAATTGCATAACATTCTTATAGCCTATGTAGGATAATTCCAATATGATCATGAGTGGCCAGATCGGTCTATACCTACTTTATTTTAAAGTATAATTGTTTTCTCAAATGTTTACAGATCACGTAGGCCAAAGCAAGCTGCAACATTGTATCATTGACAGTGTGGACATTTTTTAAAACATTTTTTTTAACCTTTATTTAACTAGGCAAGTCAGTTAAGAACAAATTCTTATTTTCAATGACGGCCTAGGAACAGTGGGTTAACTGCCTGTTCAGGGGCAGAACGACAGATTTGTACCTTGTCAGCTCGGGGATTTGAACATGAAATCTTTCGTTTTCGTTTACTAGTCCAAAGCTCTAACCACTAGGCTACCCTCGCATTGAAGGTAGTGTCTCACCTGAATTTCTGATCCTTGTGCAGCTCCCCTCGAGAAGGTAGGTTAGACGTCTAAAAGAAAGTAATGAAATGTCCGATTCGATCGATGTCTTTTAAACCTTAAAGTCACAACTCTCGTAAACAATGCGGTGTTTTTCCAGAGTTCAAACGCAGTGGCGCGGTGAAGCTTCGAGTAACCTTAATGGCCATTGATTTCGGAGTAGCAATGGAGCGGTCTCTATCTTCCGAGAGAAGAGGTATAAAAACACGTTCAGCACAAATACCTCACACGTAGCCTAAAGTTTTCTACCGGTTTCAGTAAAGATATCTCTAACAGCAGCAAATCTCAAGGCATTTGACTTTACTCAATACGTTCCTATTCTTGGAGAAAACATGTGGAAACTCCGACCATCTTCTGTATTGTCTTGCAACTGTCGGGAAAAACATTTGCAGAAAGCTGCAACCCGCATAGATCTATTTGCGAGGCGAATTGTCTGGCAACATTATAACGTTAGGTCATTGAATGTATATCCGAGCGGCGAATTCCAGCTCTCTGACCTCCCCCAAACACTTCTCACCGTGTGTTGAGAGATTCTGAAGGAGACCTCCCCCTTTCCTCCCCCTTCTCACTCCCCTCTCCTCCCCCTTCTCACTCCCCTCTCCTCCCCCTTCTCACTCCCCTCTCCCTCTCACTTGCAGGAACTCAAAATGATTTAGCCTACACTGTAGACTTGTAGGTCTGTCACAAATAAATATAAAAGTTGGCTACTGGCTTGACTGATCTTAACACAGCATATTTTGGAAATAGACAGCCTGTTTATTTGTGTTTTGGCAACATTCTCACAAGACGTTAAATACTAGGCTACTCAGCATTTGTGTCTACTGCCCTTTTAACTAAAATTCTGACAGAGGGAAATGGCTTTCATATCTTGGAGAGCCCTGCTGTGTGTGTGTGTGTGTGTGTGTGTGTGTGTGTGTGTGTGTGCGCGGCTAACTGGTTGGGCAGTGATGTAACTGGGCCTGGTCTGAGTAAACAGTTGATTAAAAATCAGAGGAAGGTGATGCAGAGAGAGAAACACACAAAAACACTTGTATGTTCTGTCTGCGTCCATTGACTGATGCTGTGTGAAATGTGTCTGCATGTCCAGGCAACATTGGCATGGGATACAGGGGGCTGGCTAGACTACAGTAGGAATGGCTGTTTTATAAGAATCAGTAATGCTATTGGCTGTGATGGATGAACTGGGAATGGTGTTACAAGCTGTACTTCCTGGTATAGTCAATAATGGCCAAAGGTCAACTACTTTCCCAGCATGCATTAGGGATCCCAAATTGGAAAATAACCCAATAACATTTATTTATTGGGTACCTCATATACCTGACTGTCTATCAGTCTGTTCGATGGTGTGCAAACTCCACTGACGACAGGTTAGCTAAATGCTGCATTACAGCCTCAAAAGGAATATGGGCTGTATAAAAATGCTTCATATAAGGCACAAAAAATGTCAACAAGTAAGTGCAGTCAGTGCAGTCAAAAACGTAATTTGCCTCTGTTTTTAAATATATATTTAGTACTGTGAAATTGTGAAAATGAGGATAGTGCCCTCTTAGTGTAAGAGCTTTTTGAAAAGACCGCCAGAAATGTCAGACTGTTTTGGTGGGAGTTTTGGCCTGCCTGGGGACATCACCAGGCTGTAAATTACCTTCAGATGCAATATGTAACATTTTGGGCAACCCAACCAAATTCATATAGAAATGTGAGTTATAGTTCTGTCGTTCTCTTTAGAAAGCAAGTGTTAGACGTGGTAGATCTGTTCTATGTGCACTATTTCTATGCTTCCCATTCTTACGTTTAATTTTGGCTTCTTTTTCATTTCAGTTTTGTACACCAGCATAAACAGCTGAAAATACAATATTTTGGGTTATTGAAAATATATTTCACAGTGGTTTAGATGGTACAATGATTCTCTACACTACACATTGCTTGTTTTATCACATAAACTGAAATTCTGCGAACTATTAGACTTTTAGCAACCAGGAAGTGGCAGTGATTTCTGCATATTGCACCTTTAATAGAAAAATAAGAAAGAGAGTTCCAAACCTCTCTGCCAATAACACACACACACACACCATTTTAATTGAAAACTATCCCAGTTACCAAGAAATGATTTGATATTGACACACACACACACACACACACACACACACACACACACACACACACACACACACACACTCCCCACTTAGACCACTCCCAGACAGTCCTAGCAAAATTCTTGCCTGAGAACACCATTTTAATTGAAAACTATCCCAGTTACCAAGAAATGATTTGATATTGACATAAAAAAACACACACACACACACACACACATGGCCTGGTCCGCCCTATGGGAGTCTTAAACTGGCTTTTCTAAAAAAAAAACACGTCATAAACCCAGAGCTTCTCTTCTCCTCTGGTGGCTGTGTGTGCACACAAGCAAGTGTCCGTACGGGTGTGTGCGTTTCTGTGTAGGGCGGGGTAGAGGATAGGCAGGGTAGGCCGGGAGCATATCGTCCAGACCACATCACACGTGCAGAGGGTGTGTGTGTGTGGGGTTGTGTGTGGGGGGGGGGGGGTGGCACATCTGGAGCTGGTTGCTGCTGACGCCACATTGGCGAGTATAGCAGGGGGGGGGGGGGGGCATGAGGAGAGGGAAGATGAGGAGAGATGAGAAGAGGAGGGGGACAGGAGGTCCTAAACCAGTGGTTTATTTTGAAGAATGGAATAAAGCAAACAATTGTTTCTAGTTCTGACCCAGCCAGCCCTGTCTCCAGCCCCAGTCAGCAGTTGCTACATACTTTTAAAACTTTTAACTCATATGTACCAGAGGAGGAGAGGAGGAGGCTGGTGGGAGAAGCTATTGAAGAACGGCTCATTGTAATGAGCCCATCCTCCTATAACTCCTACCACCAGCATCCACTGATATGTACCTATTGATTCTTGAAGAATATAACTTCAAATGCCTCATGTTCTTAGCTCAACTGTCGTAACCCATCAGAAACAAAAATATAAGCTCATTTTACTACGTTTGTAACAAAGTAAATGTAAATAAATGCTATACAGCCTCAAAACATGGTTAAAATTATTATTTTGATATCATTGAAGGTCAGTCCTTGCATCCACAGCTCTGTTTATGAGAGTGCTTACTTTTTACCGAAACAGGGGTGGGAGTAAGCTTTGTTATTGTTTCAACAGCTGATTGCCGTTTTAAGGAAACTCTAACACTGTGTGTGTTTACCCTCTAGAGAATGCAGTTCTGAATGCCTCAGAATTGCAGAGCCCCAAACACACATCTACTATCATTACAAGGTGCCCATAGATCTGCCCCAGACACAAGCATACTGATGCACATACAAATGCATGCACGCACACCAGATTTTACCAGCTGTTGCAGGCTCAGTCCACTCCAGTCTAGCTGAACACAGAAGAGGAAATAAGAAGATATGTGTGTGTTTAGAAGATAGCAGACAGTTAGAGAGGATACCCGCTGTAGCCACAGAACAGGGGAAAAGAGAGGACAACTAAATACAGAAACACACAGATCTCTTCTGAGCTAAAGGCCAAAACCACACAAACAGCCTCAGCCCAGATCCTCTCCCCAGCCCCAGCCCTAGCCTCAGCCCTCTCCCCAGCCCCAGCCTCATCACCCAGCCCTAGCCTCAGCCCGGGCCTCTCCCCAGCTCTAGCCTCAGCCTAACACCCAGCCATAGCCCTCTCCCCAGCCCCAGCCCTATCACCCAGCCATAGCCCTCTCCCCAGCCCCAGCCATAGCCCTCTCCCTAGCCTCAGCCCGGGCCTCTCCCCAGCCTCAGCCCTATCACCCAGCCATAGCCCTCTCCCCAGCCCCAGCCCTATCACCCAGCCATAGCCCTCTCCCCAGCCCCAGCCTCAGCCCTATCACCCAGCCATAGCCCTCTCCCCAGCCCCAGCCTCAGCCCTATCACCCAGCCATAGCCCTCTCCCCAGCCTCAGCCTCATCACCCAGCCATAGCCCTCTCCCCAGCCTCGGCCCTATCACCCAGCCATAGCCCTCTCCCCAGTCTCAGCCTCAGCCCTATCACCCAGCCATAGCCTTCTCCCCAGCCCCAGCCCGGGCCTCTCCCCGGCCCCAAACCTTACCAGCCTTGTCAGCGCACAACAGCCCTCTCACACCACAGTAGATTGTGAGACCCATGACTTCAGCCTCTGTGATCTCAGCCTTTACCATGTCACTGATCACAGTTGTCACTGTAACCCAGACACACACACACCCCTCATACACATATTTCGCACAAGCATATGCACAAACAAGCATACGACGACATCAAGTCATGACCACTACTGCTAATTAAACACTTTAACCAGGCCAGCCGAGCTGTGTGTGTGTGTGAGTTCAGTCTTCTGGTTCAGCCCTGTATGGTCAGGCTGACCTTGGTAGAGCAGCGAAATGTGAGTGTGTGTGTGTCTGTGTGTTGAATGTGGCATTATATGAAGCTGTTTTATAAGGCGTTACCCAAGACGATGTCGGACCACAGAGGGTGACATGAGGAACCAAAATGGCTGCCAAGAGAGGCTGAGAGAGAGCAAGAGAGAGAGAGGAAGATGGAGAGAAAAGAGCAGGGCTAGAGTCAAAGAGAGGAGAGTGAAGATGGAATGGAAAAAGGATGGGTGAGACTACCAAACCCTTTAAACCACAGTTTTAATATAAGGAAAATAACATCCTAAAACATCATTTAAATTATTCTAAATTTCTGGAAACCTGTAGGAACATCCTGGAACAAGCCTTGTTAAAACAGTAGAAACACGTGATCACACCTGTGTGTAGATGGGAGAGAAAGACTGGGTCCATATAACCACCTCTCCAGTTATGCTGGATTCCCTCCCCAGGCAGGGATGAGCATGAGTGATGACCATGCCTGCCTCTCTGCTTCGCCACTTCTTCACTCTCACTAGCATACACACAGTATCAGCTAGCATGAACTAAAACATGCACCCAGCTCAACTAAACACAGGACCTTCCAGAGAGGAGAGTGTATTTATAAAGGAAGTGGGTTCTGGCCTGACTGAAGGGACATTCTCTGTCCTCCAAATAAAACTGCTTGGCTGTGTAAACTCCACATTCCCGAGCTTGTGGTCTCTCTCAGAGGGAAGGACTGAGGCAAGACTACATCTATACCTTTTGAACCTGTTAAATCAGTATGCTTTAGAAATAAAATAAATCACAAAAAAATTGTTTCCAAAGATCAATCAAGACCTTGCACATGCTTGCCTGCCTGCACCATAAGTGTGTGTGTTTTCCGCCCATGAGCTCATGCTGCAGGAGAGTGTTCAAGCAGACAAGGTATTGAGGAAGGAAGGGAGGAGGCCTGAGGGGTTTAGGAATGGAACGTGTCCCGCCCTTTAACCCCAAATCTAAGGATTCCAGCACACACCACAAAAGGCACACCCTCTCTCTCTCTCTCTCTCACACACACACACACACACACACACACACACACACACACACACACACACACACACACACACACACACACAGAGCAGGATTATCTGTGATGTCATCGGAATTTAAGCTTCTCCACCACACTCAAGGATACACTGTAAATACAATGCATTACCATGCATTTTACACACATAAGTATCAAGTATCAAGTATCAAGACTCTATTATTGTGGAGTTCACTGACTTGTGACAGTTTGAATCTCACAGTTTCACAGCCCACATTCATGATATACAGAGAGAGAGAGAGAGACTTTGTGTCTCTGCCCCTCCAAAAATAGCTAGTTGTTTTGGTATGCCATTTTCAATTCTACTAAAAGATAGGAAGAATACAAATAGGAATAATTGAAGCTGAGTTATATCATGAGAGTTCTTGCTAAGGAAAGCACTTTGATGAACAGCCATTCTACCTATGATGTGTTTGTTTGTGTTCAGTAATTATCCGTGCCATCGCCCCCTTTGAGTTGACCACAGGCCACAGGACCCCTCTGTGGTCCCGCCCCCACAGCCTCATGCCACCATACAGGGTCTCCCACCCACAAATCCGACACACAGACAGAAACACACACGCACTTCCCCATCCATCACGGGTCGTTAGTGAAAGCCACATCCATCCAATCAGCTCTGTGGTTTGTCTACAGAAACAAATCAAATCAATCAAATTGGATTTGCCACATGCACCAAATACAACAGGAATAGACTTTACCATGAAATGCTTATTTATAAGCCCTTTCCCAACAACGCATAGTTAAAAAGTACAAAAATGTAAAAAGCTAATATTTACACAATAAAAATGAGAGTGTAAGGAGTACCAGTACCGAGTCAATGTGCAGGGTTATGAGGTAGTTGAGGTAATATGTACATGTAGGTAAGGGTAAAAGTGACAAGACAATCAGGATAGATAAACAGAGTAGCAGCAGCATATGTGAAGAACGTGAAAGAGTGTGAAACTGTGTCTATGTGCATGTGTGCGTTTTGTGTGTTGGAGTGCCAGTGTAGTATATGTGAGTGTGTGTGTTGGAGTGCCAGTGTAGTATATGTGAGTGTGTGTGTTGGAGTGCCAGTGTAGTATATGTGAGTGTGTGTGTTGGAGTGCCAGTGTAGTATATGTGAGTGTGTGTGTTGGAGTGCCAGTGTAGTATATGTGAGTGTGTGTGTTGGAGTGCCAGTGTAGTATATGTGAGTGTGTGTGTTGGAGTGCCAGTGTAGTATATGTGAGTGTGTGTGTTGGAGTGCCAATGTAGTATATGTGAGTGTGTGTGTTGGAGTGCCAGTGTAGTATATGTGAGTGTGTGTGTTGGAGTGCCAGTGTAGTATATGTGAGTGTGTGGGTAGAGTCCAGTGAGCTGGTGCAAGAGAGTCAGTGCAAATAAAAAGGGGTTCAATGCAAATAGTAATTTAGCCATTTGATTCACTGTTCAGCAGTCTTATGGCTTGGGGGTAGAAGTTGTTCAGGAGCCTTTTGGTCCCAGACTTGGCTCTCCGATACCGCTTGACATACGATAGCAGAGAGAACATTCTATGACTTGGGTGACTGGGGGCTTTTACAATTTTTAGGGACTTCCTCTGACACCGCCTTACATATCTTACTAAAAAGTTAGGAAAAATCCTAAAGGAAAACCCACAGGAAAAATCTCACAAAGGCAAAAATTCCTCAAGGAATCTTGTAAGCATTTTCTGTAAGGTCAGGTGTTTGACATCTGCTTTGAGAGAGACCAATCCTGGCCACAGATACTGAGAATACTGTCCTCTTCTGCATACAGAAGGAATTACAGCAAGCAACACAGTAAGATGAAGCTTGTGGTTTTCAAGTTAATGTCAAATGCACAGTGACATGCCTTTCTTGCCAGCTCTAACCCCAACAATGCAATAATCAGTAACAATGTCATACTAAAAATAACAAGGTAGAACACGATAAAGTATCTAAGCATAATATATACAGGGTAAATTCCAGTACCATATTTACAATGTGCATGGATACTGGATCTGCAGTTGGTCAGAAGTTTACATACACTTATGTTGGGGTCATTAAAACTCGTTTTTCAACCAGTCCACACATTTCTTGTTAACAAACTATAGTTTTGGCAAGTCGGTTAGGACATCTACGTTGTGCATGACACAAGTAATTTTTCCAACAATTGTTTACAGACAGATTATTTCACTTATAATTAACTGTATTACAATTTCAGTGGGTCAGAAGTTTACATACACTAAGTTGACTGTGCCTTTAAACAGCTTGGACAATTTCAGAAAATGATGTCATGTCTTTAGAAGCTTCTGATAGGCTAATTGACATAATTTGAGTAAATTGCAGGTGTACCTGTGTGTCACGGTTTTCTGTATGTGAAAGAGAGTCGGACCAAAATGCGGCGTGTAGATTGCGATCCATGTTTATTTAAACTAAAGTAAACACGAATCTAAATACAAACACTACAAAACAATAAACGTAACAAAAACCGAAAGCCTAATACTGGTGCACATACACACAGAACATCAAGACACTAAGGACAATCAGCCACGACAAACTCAAAGAATATGGCTGCCTAAATATGGTTCCCAATCAGAGACAACGATAAACACCTGCCTCTGATTGAGAACCACTTCAGACAGCCATAGACTTAACTAGAACACCCCACTAGCTACAATCCCCATACATACACACCACATACAAAAACCCATGCCACACCCTGGCCTGACCAAATAAATAAAGATAAACACAAAATACTTCGACCAGGGCGTGACAGAACCCCCCCCCCCCCCAAGGTGCGGACTCCCGAACGCACCTCAAAACAATAGGGAGGGTCCGGGTGGGCGTCTGTCCATGGTGGCGGCTCCGGCGCGGGACGTGGACCCCACTCAATCAATGTCTTAGTCCCCTCGCGTCCTAGGATAGTCCACCCTCGCCGCCGACCATGGCCTAGTAGTCCTCACCCAGAACCCCACTGGACTGAGGGGCAGCTCGGGAGTGAGGGGCAGCTCGGGAGTGAGGGGCAGCTCGGGAGTGAGGGGCAGCTCGGGAGTGAGGGGCAGCTCGGGAGTGAGGGGCAGCTCGGGCAGGTTGATGAATCTACCAGATCCTGGCTGACTGGTAGATCCTGGCTGACTGGCAGATCCTGGCTGACTGGCAGATCCCGACCGACTGGCGGATATGGCAGATCCCGACCGACTGGCGGCTCCGGCTGCTCCATGCTGACTGGCGGCTCCGGCTGCTCCATGCTGACTGGCGGCTCCGGCTGCTCCATGCTGACTGGCGGCTCCGGCTGCTCCATGCTGACTGGCGGCTCCGGCTGCTCCATGCTGACTGGCGGCTCCGGCTGCTCCATGCTGACTGGCGGCTCCGGCTGCTCCATGCTGACTGGCGGCTCCGGCTGCTCCATGCTGACTGGCGGCTCCGGCTGCTCCATGCTGACTGGCGGCTCCGGCTGCTCCATGCTGACTGGCGGCTCCGGCTGCTCCATGCTGACTGGCGGCTCCGGCTGCTCCATGCAGACTGGCGGCTCCGGCTGCTCCATGCAGACTGGCGGCTCCGGCGGCATCCTGCAGACTGGCAGCTCCGGCAGCTCCTTGCAGACTGGCAGCTCCTTGCAGCTCCTTGCAGACTGGCAGCTCCTTGCAGACTGGCAGCTCCTTGCAGACTGGCAGCTCCTTGCAGACTGGCAGCTCCTTGCAGACTGGCAGCTCCTTGCAGACTGGCAGCTCCTTGCAGACTGGCAGCTCTGAACAGGCGGGAGACTCCGGCAGCGCTGTAGAGGAGGAAGGCTCTAACAGCGCTAGACAGGCGGGAGACTCCGACAGCGCTGGAGAGGAAGGCTCTGGCAGCGCTGGACAGGCGAGGCGCACTGTAGGCCTGATGCGTGGTGCTGGCACTGGTGGTACTGGGCCGAGGACACGCACAGGAAGCCTGGTGCGGGGAGCTGCTACCGCAGGGCTGGGTGGTACTGGAAAGACCGGACCGTGCAGGCGCACTGGAGCTCTTGAGCACCGAGCCTGCCCAACCTTACCTGGTTGAATGCTCACGGTCGCCCTGCCAGTGCAGCGAGGTGGAATAGCCCGCACTGGGCTATGCAGGCGAACCGGAGACACCGAGCGCAAGGCTGGTGCCATGTAAGCCGGCCCAAGGAGACCAGATGCGTAGAGCCGGCTTCATGGCACTTGGCTCGATGCTGGAATGTACTGCACCGGGCTATGCACCCGCACTAGAGACACAGTGTGCACCACAGCATAACACGGTGCCTGCCCCGGCTCTCTAGCCCCCCGGTAAGCACAGGGAGTCTGCCCAGGTCTCCTACCTGGCGTAGCCATACTCCCTGTTAGCCCCCCAAGACATTTTTGGGGCTGACCCCCGGGCTTCCTTGCGCGCCGCCGTGCTTGCGTCGCCAACTCCATTCTCCGATAACCTTCCGTGCACTGCTCCATCGAATCCCAGGCGGGCTCCGGCACTCTCCCTGGGTCGACCGCCCACCTGTCTATCTCCTCCCAAGAAGTATGGTCCATACTGTACTCCTCTTTGGGCTGCTCCTGTTGCCTCTTCTCCTGCTGCACCTTTGGGCGGCTACACTCCCCTGGTTTAGCCCAGGGTCCTCTCCCATCGAGGACTTCCTCCCATGTCCAGAAATCCTTATTACGCAACTCCTGCTGCTGTTGTTGCCTGTTACCACGCCGCTTGGTCCTGTTGTGGTGGGTGATTCTGTCACGGTTTTCTGTATGTGAAAGAGAGTCGGACCAAAATGCGGCGTGTAGATTGCGATCCATGTTTATTTAAACTAAAATAAACACGAATCTAAATACAAACACTACAAAACAATAAACGTAACGAAAACCGAAACAGCCTAATACTGGTGCACATACACACAGAACAAGGACATCAAGACACTAAGGACAATCAACCACGACAAACTCAAAGAATATGGCTGCCTAAATATGGTTCCCAATCAGAGACAACGATAAACACCTGCCTCTGATTGAGAACCACTTCAGACAGCCATAGACTTAACTAGAACACCCCACTAGCTACAATCCCCATACATACACACCACATACAAAAACCCATGCCACACCCTGGCCTGACCAAATAAATAAAGATAAACACAAAATACTTCGACCAGGGCGTGACACTGTGGATGTATTTCAAGGCCTACCTTCAAACTCAGTGCCTCTTTGCTTGACATCATGGGAAAATCAAAAGAAATCAAGACCTCAGAAAAAAATGTGTAGACCTCCACAAGTCTTGTTCATCCTTGGGAGCAATTTCCAAATGCCTGAAGGTACCACGTTCATCTGTACAAACAATAGTACGCAAGTTAAACACCATGGGACCACGCAGCTGTCATACCGCTCAGGAAGGAGACGCGTTCTGTCTCCTAGAGATGAACGTAATTTGGTGCCAAAAGCGCAAATCAATCCCAGAACAACAGCAAAGGACCTTGTGAAGATGCTGGAGGACACTGGTACAAAAGTATCTATATCCACAGTAAAACGAGTCCTATATCGACATAACCTGAAAGGCCGCTCAGCAAGGAAGAAGCCACTGCTCCAAAACCGCCATAAAAAAGCCAGACTACGGTTTGCAACTGCACATGAGGACAAAGATAATACTTTTTGGAGAAATGTCCTCTGATCTGATGAAACAAAAATAGAACTGTTTGGCCATAATGACCATCATTATGTTTGGAGGAAAAAGGTGGATGCTTGCAAACCGAAGAACACCATCCCAACCGTGAAGGACAGGGGTGGCAGCATAATGTTGTGGGGGTGCTTTGCTGCAGGAGGGACTGTTAAAAGCTTGGTCGCAAATGGGTCTTCCAAATGGACAATGACCCCAAGCATACTTCCAAAGTTGTGGCAAAATGGCTTAAGGACATCAAAGTCAAGGTATTGGAGTGGCCATCACTTAGCCCTGACCTCAATCCTATAGAAAAGTTGTGGGCAAAACTGAAAATGCTTGTGCGAGCAAGGAGGCCTACAAACCTGACTCAGTTTCACCAGCTCTGTCAGGAGGAATGGGCCAAAATTCACCCAACTTATTGTGAGAAGCTTGTGGAAGGCTACCCGAAACATTTGACCCAAGTTAAACAATTTAAAGGCAATGCTACCAAATACTAATTTAGTGTATGTAAACTTCTGACCCACTGGGAATATGAAAGAAATGAAAGCTGAAATAAATCATTCTCTCTACTATTATTCTGACGTTTCACATTCTTAAAATAAAGTGGTGATCCTAACTGACGTAAGACAGGGAATTTTTACTATAATTAAATGTCAGGAATTGTGAAAAACTGAGTTTAAATGTATTTGGCTATGGTGTATGTATCTTCCTACTTCAACTGTTTAGAGGTAGATATGTATTGGGTTATGGTGACTAGTCATCACGATATATGATAAACAGAGTAGCAGCAGCATACACTGTATGTCTGTCTGTATGTGAGTGGGTGAGTAGAGTCAGTATAAATGTATATGCTAATTATGTGTGTGTGAGCAAATTGTGTTTTTGTGTGTTGGAGTGACTGTGTGTAGGGCCCTGTGAGTGATTGTGTGTGTTGGAGTGACTGTGTATAGGGCCCTGTGAGTGTGATTTTCTTTTTTAGATATACAGGTCAACTCAGATAGTCTGTGTAGCCATTTTGTTAGCTATATAGCAGTCTTATGGCATGGGGATGGAAGCAGTTCAGGAGCTTGTTGGTGTCAGACTTGATGCACCGCTACCGCTTGCTGTGCTACACTGCCTGATATAGAGGTCCTGGATGGCAGGAAGCTCAGCCCATGATGTTCTGGGCTGTCGCACCACCCTCTATAGCACCATGTGATCGAGGGCGGTGCTGTTGCCTTACCAAGCAGGGACGCAGCCAGTCAAGATGCTGTCAACGGTACAGCTGTAGAACTTTTTTTTCAGTTTGTCCCGAAAAGGCAGGTTTCAAACACAAACCTTCACAATAAGGTACATTCCAGTTACCCTACACACCCTTGTATGTGTGCATCACTTTATGCGTGCCTCGTCTGCCGGGGACATCCTTCCAAATATTGTCTCTTTAACTCAAGTTTCCGAGGGTAAAGCATGCCAAATATACGTGCGGATCACTTAGAGGAACCGTTGACATAAAAACACAACTAGATACTAAAAACAGGCTAGAGCCTTTATTGCAAAAGACATAAGACAGTAATTATACAGTGATAGTGTGATACAAAAATAGAACAACTTTTCACAATGATAAAGTGTAGCACCATGTGATGGAAATCCAACCCCTGGCATGGAGAAGATGGTCCATGTAGGATAATGTACATGTGGACCCATTAAAGTGAGAGTCAGCCATATAACTTTTGCCATGAACCTCAGATTCACACTGCTGCAACGTGATAGCTGCGAGACCAAAACAGCGAGAAGTTTAGCCTCACACCGTTTGTTGTTGCGGAAGTTGGCCCGAATCTGCCGTATCTACCTTCAAAATACATATATTATTATCCAAACATGTAGAACCTTTTACGCCATATATACAAACATGTAGAACCTTTTACGCCATATATACAAACATGTGTACCAGAACTAAAACATTCCTGGGTCTCGTTTCACATTCACTCATGTCAGAGGAACAACCACTGCCCTCGGGCAGCTAAGTGACTCCTAAGGGTTGATATAGTATTGGGCAACTAGTCTCTTCTGAGAAGAGAAAATCAGTGGTGAGCTACACAGGGGGTTGGGAGGAATGACTTAAGGACCAGGAGTGTATGTTTGTGTGGGGTTCAGTGGAGGAGTAGCACAATCTGAGACGTGTACGATAACCCTACTGCACACGCTGAGACATGTGCAGTGGGGTTATCGCACACGCTGAGACATGTGCAGTGGGGTTATCGCACACTCTGAGACATGTGCAGTGGGGTTATCGTACACTCTGAGACATGTGCAGTGGGGTTATCGCACACGCTGGGACATGTGCAGTGGGGTTATCGCACACGCTGAGACATGTGCAGTGGGGTTATCGCACACTCTGAGACATGTGCAGTGGGGTTATCGCACACGCTGAGACATGTGCAGTGGGGTTATCGTACACTCTGAGACATGTGCAGTGGGGTTATCGTACACTCTGAGACATGTGCAGTGGGGTTATCGTACACTCTGAGACATGTGCAGTGGGGTTATCGTACACTCTGAGACATGTGCAGTGGGGTTATCGTACACTCTGAGACATGTGCAGTGGGGTTATCGTACACTCTGAGACATGTGCAGTGGGGTTATCGTACACTCTGAGACATGTGCAGTGGAGTCAGCATCTCTTCAAAGATGGCTCCCTTCACGTTGGAGCCCCGAAGGTTAGCTTCCTGTAGATCGCATCCAGACAGGTCACAGTTCTGAGAGAGAGGGGGAGAAAGAGAGGGAGGGAGCTATGTTTGAGAGGTGTTTTGTGTGTGTGTGTGTGTGTGTGTGTGTGTGTTTACCTCCAGGTCTGTGCCAGCCAGTGTAGCTCCTCTCAGGTTGCAGTTTTTCAGCTTGGCGTTCTTCAGTGTGGCAACTCGCAGGTTGATACCTGTCATCTGACTACCCTCCATGTCCACCCCCTTTAGGTTGGCACCTAACACACACACACACACACACCAATACAAATCCAAGTATGATCGAAAAGATATTGAACCTTGCAATCCAAGTGTGTGTGTGTGTTGAGTCAAGTCAAATTTGTTTATATGTGCGTGTTACCCTCCATGTTGGCTTTGACTCCAGCAGGGTCCTCAAAGTTACAGCCTCTCAGAGATGCACCCTCCGCATTAGAACACAGCATCTTAACACCCTGTAGGTTAGCTCCCTGTAACACACACACACACATTAGAACACAGCATCTTAACACCCTGTAACACACACACACACACACACACATTAGAACACAGCATCTTAACACCCTGTAGGTTAGCTCCCTGTAACACACACACACACAGTAACACACGTCAAGGCAGGCTGAGGACAGGTCTGCCCGCTCCAGGTTGGCACCACTGAGGTTGGCGTGAGTGAGGTTGGCAGCTCTCAGGTTGGCCATCTTAAAGTTGATGTAGCGCAGGTCCAGGCGAGACAGGTCTGCACCGCTGAAGTTCAGACCCTGTGTGTGTGTGTGAGTGAGAGAGAGATAGAGGGAGATCAAAGAGGACAGTGTCAGACAAGATAGTGCATAGCCACTGAAAACGGATACATTTTGGTGAGTGTGTGCTACCTGACAGCGCAGCTCTGACTTGGTGGGTGTGGCCAACAGGAAACGTACAAACTCCTTCCTGGTTAGAGGGGAGTGGTCATCAGCAGGCTGGGAACTCTGGGAAGGAGAAAATATGGTGTAGTTAGGATAGACAAGCCTCATGCACACTTACGGTATTCACACACACACCTTGATCAGGTTCTCCAGTTGCTCAGCCAGCTGCTCAATGCCGAAGAACCGAGCTTCCTCCAGGACCCCTGAGACAGAGAAAGAGATGAAGTAGCTATTAGTGTGTGTGTGTGTGTAAGTCCAGTGTGTACATTGTGAGTGTGTGGCATACCCAGTGGGTTGATGCCGTCATTGATGATGAGTTGTCCGTGTCTCAGGTAGTTGAGGATTGGTTCAAAGTAGCCTGGACTCCTGTCTATCAGGTAGGCACCATGGGAGTCCTGTTTATTACCCCACACATCTACACACACACGGAATTTGGGACATGAAAATTGAGTGGAGGAGAGTGTGAGTGGTGAATTGTGGGAGTGACATCATCACCTTTGTCTCGGAACATGTGGGCCAGCATGCTCGCTGGTTCTTTACTGACCAGAGTGCTCCTGAGGAGAAAACACACCACACAGGTTATGTGTATCAATAGAATGGAGTGGACAGACTGCAAGGTTGTCATGGTTACCGTGTGGTGGTGAAGCAGCAACCCCCAACGTTGAGCGTCAGCCAATCAGTGTGCGTTTGGAACCAGTCTGGACAACCAGGGTCATCCTGGGGGTCTGCACACTTTGTCTCACTCGCATCTGAGGGAAGTCATACAGATAGCAAGTACATCCCACCCAGATAGAAGCACAGAATATCCCACACTGTACCTCCTGATAGAGCTGTTGAGAGGTTGTAGTCAACTTACCATCAACGGAGTCGCCCTCAGACACATACAGCACGTCATCATCCCTGCAGAACACACACGCACGGTGTTAGCAGTGAACATAACTTTATCCTGCCTAGCTAGCTGATTAGTTCGGCTATGTCGCCAATTTTGAACTCACCTTATAAGCGTTATGTCGTCTATAAGACCGCCTGTCCCGTTATAAACGCTGGAGGCTCGGATTCCCAGTTTACTGCTAGCGACGGACAGCAGGTCTGTCAGCGATCCATACAGCGCCACAACCTGCGGCAAAATACACACGAAGCCCACAGATACAACCCTGCGACAATATATATCTGGCGATGTACACTGACAAAAGACGAAACTGCTGGCAACCTAGCGTACCTACTGTGGTCAGATGAGATGTAGCTTGTAGCTAGCTACAGCAGTAGCTATGCAGTGATGTTATCTGTGCTGCCGTTGATATAGAAAGGGATCCGATAGGGTTCTCGGAAACTAGCTTACCTTGCCATTGGAAGACGTTCCGTTGACAAACAGAGTGACTCTCTTCATGATAGTCCTGGTTATTTAGCTGCTCGGCTTGAGTCAACTAGCTAAATGCACCCGTTTCTGATTTTTTCGATTGGAACCAAAACATCCGCAATAAAATAAAAAGCTTGAAAAAGCGTTGCAACGATGTCGTCCAATCAACGATTAAAGAGTGAATGTTGTCCAATGGCGATGAATAAGGTGGTAACTCACATGCAGTTACCGAGATGTCATTGGTCATAATATTTTTTTCTAAACAATTAATGCTTCCTTTCCTCGCTTCCTGTCCTTAAGCAGATGAATTGGCAACAAAAATGGCTTACAGACTACCAAAATACATCAGCAACCACTACGTTAACAGCATATCTGGACTGACATCAATCAACAATAGGCAGTCAATCATTGGCCAGAAGTTCATCAACAGAGCCACTCACAACCCATCATTGAAGGAAGCCTTGAGACAGGCTAAATGGACCACAGATACACCCATGTCCATAATGCTGAAGCTGACCTAGAAGAGAGGAAGAAAAAATACAAAAATTACAATAATTTTTTTTTTTTTTTTACAAAAAAACGTGTGTGTATGAAAATGTGTAGATATGTGAATGCACTCCTTAGCACCCCGACCCCTCTCCCCATGCACAACTGTGAGCTATAATTTTAATGACGTTCTTTTATCCCTCATTTGTTCTTTTTTTCTTTTTCTTTTCTTTTTTACTTCTATTTTTAAAACAAAACACCACGAACTCATGTCGGGAAAAGCAAAAAGGCGAAACTAATCTACAACCGTTCTGATAAAAACCTTAGGGCATTCAGCCTCGGGGGATGCCTTGCTCCTGGCCTGCCCTGCCTCTTCCACCAATCAAATTGTTTCTTATGGACAAAAAAGAGCAGAGGCTCTGAGCTGTCCGATCAGGTCCATTGTCTACTTGTGCGGAAAAATCATTGTTATCGAGCAATAATGACAAACCTGGCATTGACAACTTAGATGGAAAGCTACTAAGGATGGTAACTGACTCTATAGCCACTCTTATCTGTCATATGTTTCATCTATATCAGCTTGCTGCCAACTCTAGGCAAACTGTTGGAAAAAATTGTTTTACCAAATTTTTCTCTGTGAACAAATTAATACGACTTTCAGCAGGTATATAGAGAATGTCACCCAGCATGTACAGCACTGACACATATGACAGATGATTGGTGGAAATAAATTGATAAGAAGATTGTGGGAGCTGTACTGTTAGATTTCAGTGCAGCCTTTGATATTATTGACCATAACCTGCTGTTGAGAACGTAGGTGTTATGGCTTTTCAACCTCTACCATATCGTGGAATCAGGGCTATCTATCTAATATAATTCAAAGGGTTTTCTTGAATTGAAGTTTCTCTAATGTCAAACATGTAAAGTGTGGTGTACTGCAGGGCAACTCTCTAGGCCCTCTACTCTTTTCACCAATGACCTGCCACTGGCATTAAACAAAGCATGTGTGTCCATGTATAATGATCAACTATATTCACATCAGCAACCACAGCTAACGAAGTCACTGAAACCCTTAACAAAGAGTTGCAATCTGTTTTGGAATGGGTGGCCAGTAATAAACTGGTTGTGAACATCTCTAAAAACTAAGAGATCTGTATTTGGCACAAATCGTTCCCTAAGTTCTAGAACTCTGCTGAATCAAATCAAATTGTATTTGTAACATGCGCCAAATAAAACAGATGTAGACCTTACAGTGAAATGCTTACCTACAAGCCCTTGGCCAACAATGCAGTTTTAAGAAAAAAAAAAAAAAAAAGTAAGATAAGAGCTGTTGTTGTCTTACCAGTTGTTGCCTTAGCTAGCTCTCCCAATCAACACCCGTGATTGCTTTATGCCTCACTTTACCTCTCTCTCAAATGTCAATATGCCTTGTACACTGTTGTTTAGGACAGTTATCATTGTTTTAGTTTACTGCGGAGCTCCTAGTCCCACTCAACATGCCTCAGATACCTCCTTTGTCCCATCTCCCACACATGCGGTGACCTCACCCAGCATAACTAGCCCGTCCAGAGATGCAACCTCTCTTATCATCACTCGGTGCCTGGGTTTACCTCCACTGTACCCGCACCCCACCATACCCCTGTCTGTACATTATGCCCTGAATCTATTCTACCACGCCCAGAAATCTGCTCCTTTTATTCTCTGTTCCCAACGCACTAGACAACCATTTATGATAGCCTTTAGCCGTACCCTCATCCTACTCCTCCTCTGTTCCTCAGGTGATGTGGAGGTTAACCCAGGCCCTGCGTATCCCCAGGCACTCTCATTTATCCCCAGGCACTCTCATTTGTTCAGAAGCCTCCTCACGAAGTTTGTTTTACTCACTGCTTTAGCACACTCTGCCAGCCGTTATGTCCTTGCCGTGTCTGAATCCTGGCTTAGGAAGGCCACCAAAAATGCTGAGATTTCCAAACCCAACTACAACATTTTCCGTCAAGATAAAACTGCCAAAGGGGGAGGAGTTTCAATCTACTCCAGAGATAGCCTGCAAAGTTCTGTCATACTTTCCAGGTCTATGTCCAAACAGTTCGAGCATCTAATTTTAAATATTAATCTCTCCAGAAATAAGTCTCTCACTGTTGCCACCTGTTATAGACCCCCCTCAGCTCCCAGCTGTGCCCTGGACACCATATGTGAATTGATTGTCCCCATCTAGTTCGCTCTGTTAGGTGACCTAAACTGGGATATGCTTAGCAGTCCTACAATCTAAGCTAGATGCCCTCAATCTATATAGCCCTTGGTTCACTCCAGACCTGACTGCCCTTGATCAGCACAAAAACATCCTGTGGCGGACTGCACTAGCATCGAATAGTCCCCGTGATATGCAACTTTTCAGGGAAGTCAGGAACCAATTCACGCAGTCAGTCAAGAAAACAAAGGCTAGCTTTTTCAAACTGAAATTTGCATCCTGTAGCTCTAACTCCAAAAAGTTTTGGGACACTGTAAAGTCCATGGAGAATAAGAGAACCTCCTCCCAGCTGCCCACTGCACTGAGGCTAGGTAACACTGTCACCATCGATAAATCCACGATAATCGAGAATTTCAATAAGCATTTCTATACGGCTGGCCAGGCTTTCCTCCTGGCTACCCCAAACCCGGCCAACAGCTCCGCACCCCCCGCAGCTACTTGCCCAAGCCTCTCCAGCTTCTCCTTCACCCAAATCCAGATAGCAGATGTTCTGAAAGAGCTGCAAAACCTGGACCCGTACAAATCAGCTGGACCCTCTCTTTCTAAAATTATCCGCCGCCATTGTTGCAACCCCTATTACCAGTCTGTTCAACCTCTCTTTGGTATCGTCTGAGATCCCTAAAGATTGGAAAGCTGCCACGGCCATCAAAGGGGCCCTCTTCAAAGGGGGTGACACTCTAGACCCAAACTGTGTTATTAACTGTATGCTTGTTTATTCTATGTGTAACTCTGTGTTGTTGTTTCTGTCGCACTGCTTTGCTTTATCTTGGCCAGGACGCAGTTGTAAATGAGAACTTGTTCTCAAATAGCTTACCTGGTTAAATAAAGAATAACAAATAATTAAAGGGCAGCAGTAAATAACAATAGCGGGGCTACATACAGGGGGTACCGGAACAGAGTCAATGTGCAAGTAGGTAGAGTTATTAAAGTGACTATGCATAGATAATAACAGAGAGTAGCAGCAGCATAGAAGAAGGGGGCTTAATGCAAATAGTCTAGGTAGCCATTTGACTAGATGTTCAGGAGTCTTATGGCTTGGGGGTAGAAGCTGTTTGGAAGCCTCTAGACCTAGACTTGGCGCTCCGGTACCGCTTGCCGTGCGGTAGCAGAGAGAACAGTCTATGTCTAGGGTGGCTGGAGTCTTTGACAATTTTTAGGGCCATTCCTCTGACAACGCCTGGTATAGAGGTCCTGGATGGCAGGAAGCTTGGCCCCGGTGATGTACTGGGCCGTACTACCCTCTCTAGTGCCTTGTGGTCGGAGGCCGAGCAGTTGCCATACCAGTGATGCAGCCCGTCAGGATGCTCTTGATGGTGCAGCTGTAAAACCTTTTGAGGATCTGAGGACCCATGCCAAATCATTTCAGTCTTCTGAGGGGGAATAGGTTTTGTCGTGCCCTCTTCACGACTGTCTTGGTGGGCTTGGACCATGTTAGTTTGTTAGTGATGTGGACACCAAGGAACTTGAAGCTCTCAACCTGCTCCACTACAGTCCAGTCGATGAGAATGGGGGCGTGCTCGGTCCTCCTTTTCCTGTAGTCCACAATCATCTCCTTTGTCTTGATCACGTTGAGGGAGAGATTGTTGTCTTTGCACCACACGGTCAGGTCTCTGACCTCCTCCCTATAGGCTGTCGGTGATCAGGCCTACCACTGTTGTATCATCGGCAAACTTAATGGTGTGCAGTCGTACGCTGGCCGTGCAGTCATGAGTGAACAGGGAGTACAGGAGGGGACTGAGCACACACCCCTGAGAGGCCCCCGTGTTGAGGATCAGCGTGGCAGATGTGTTCTTACCTGCCCTTACCACCTGGGGGCGGCCCGTCAGGAAGTCCAGGATCCAGTTGCAGAGGGTGGTGTTTAGTCCCAGGGTCCTTAATCTGGTAATGAATGGTGTTGCTGTTGAACAAGTTGAGGAGACTAAATTACTTGGTGTTACCTAAGATTGTGAACGGTCATGGTCAGAATATATAGATTCAATGGTTGTAAAGATGGGGAGAGGTCTATCCGTAATAAACATATGCTCTGCTTTTTTGACACCACACTCCACAAAGCAATTTCTGCTGGCTCTAGTTTCATCTTATTATTAAATATGTTTTTTATAAGAAACTGTTTTCATAGTCAACTTACACACAGCACTGACACACACACACTCTTACCCCACTAGACATGTCCCCACAGGTCCAGAACAAATTCAAGGAAATGTAGAGTATTATACAGTCATGAGTTCTCCCTTCCATCTTATATAGCGCAGGTGAACAGCAAACCAGTTTAAAAATAATTATAATAAAGCAACACCTCAGGGCACAACGCCTCTCCCTCATGTGACCTCCTTGATGTATGTACTGACATGTATGTGGAACTGTTAGATGCACACATACACTACATGTTGTTTTTAAATGTATGCAATTTGTAAAGTATTTTGTCTGTCTTTTTTGCTTTATGTTGGACCCCAGTAAGACTAGCTGTCGCCATAGGAGTTGACTAATGGGGATCCTAATCAATCACATCAAACAGAGAGAATGCAGAATGTAGCAATCAAATCACTTTATTAGCCAATTCATTCATACAGGCAAATAAAATAGCATGGGCTCTACAGTGTACACACACGCTCACACATACAGTCATGGTTGGGTGGATATCTTACAATGCAAATAGAAGACCTGGGTCGCATTCAGGAGACAAATGGGAGAAAAAAACTAACAATTGCATTCCTATTGGACAAGTTCTCTTTTTGGAAATGTAATGCACCTCCTAAACACACCCCTTGTCTGAGTAAAATAAAACTACATTGCGATTGGGAACAGAGGATTCTGGGGGGTTAAGGTTGGGGAGGGGGAGTCTTGCATTCACTCATTTCCGCTGTCCTCTGTGTCGTCTTCTCCTCCCTCGCTCCGTCCCTCCGTCTCTCCATCCCTCCCTCTCTCGGGGTAGTTGAGGATGTGGCGGTTGGCCTGAATGAGGTATTGCTGCTGTTTGAAATACACCTTCAACACTCCCTTCATCACCACAAATGCTATACCACCCTACAACACAGAGAAGGAGAGCGAGAGATAAACATAAAACAAATGCTACCCCAGCCTTGAGACATACTATACAAATACACTCTCCCCTCACCAGAACGGTGCGTTGCAGAGATGAGGGTACCCTGCCGAAGATCAGTCGTCCCACCAGGCTGGCTACAGAGGGGAAGATGAGAGCTCCACACAGAGTACGAGACACTGACAGGTGGTCCCCTCCATTAACCCCATCAGCTGGCACACGGGGCAACGGACGACCTATACCTGGGAGGGAGGGGAAGAGAGGAATAGTTAAAAATTGTTTTGTTAAATTCATTTCATTTGCAGAATGTACTATATGCTGTAACGTTTACTAAACCTCTAGAGTTAACCATACCTCAGACAGACAGACAGACATAACCCAGGCAGACAACCTGTCTTCTCACTTTTGTATGCATGTATGTATGTACGTACAGTGGGGCAAAAAAGTATTTAGTCAGCCACCAATTGTGCAAGTTCTCCCACTTAAAAAGATGAGAGAGGTCTGTAATGTTCATCATAGGTACACTTCAACTATGACAGACAAAATGAGGAGAAAAAAATCCAGAAAATCACATTGTAGGATTTTTAATGAATTTATTTGCAAGTTATGGTGGAAAATAAGTATTTTAAGTGGGAGAACTTGCACAATTGGTGGCTGACTAAATACTTTTTTGCCCCACTGTATGTATGTATGCATGCATGTATACCTGGCAATAGCAGCTGTAGTTTAGAGGAGTGTCTCTGCCACAGCCTCAGTATGTAGTCCTCCCAGCGGATCATCTTGCCCAGGACAAGCATCACTGGGATGGTAGGTAGACCCATCAGGAGGAACAGAGGATCTGCTCTCTCCATCACATCCAAGCCCTTCTTATGGCCCACCACCTGGAGAAAGAGGGAGGGAAAGAGGTGAACTGGGACTCTTGTGTTTTGAGTTGCATTGTTGTTTGCAATGGATTCACTGAACTAGTTACTGAACTAGTGAGTAGTTAGTGTTAGTTATGGGTTAGAGGTCAAGGGTATAACAGGTATGACAGGGTTAAGGTTCAGTGGTCAGAAGTCAAGAGGCATGTATGTACCTGCATGACAGTCACAGCTCCATAGGTGACAGCTGACCAATAGACTGTCCCCACCACCACACCGGCAGCAGTGAATGGACTGGCCCGTGACAGAGCACTGTCCATCTGCTGGAGGAAGTATACCAACGGCCCTGGAGGGTGGGGGGGACAAACATATATAGACAGCCATGAACTAACTGACACACCTGGACATGAAAGCTACAGAATAGAGCTTTCATTGTGGTGTGTAGTGTGATTGTTCTATATCCCACCTTGGGTAAGATGATGCAGTGTGTGTGTTAGTTACCCATTTTGGGAAAGACAATGCGGTACTCTGTGCCACACTGAGGGCAGCTGACGGCTCCTCCACTGTTTCCTTTCTGCTTCTCATCGAGCCAACGCTGCAGACAGGCCTGGTGGATCCACTTGGTACAGCCCTTACATCTGCAGGGGCTCACCCACTCTGCCACGCGATCCTCTCTCTCTGTCGCAAAACACACCCAGCAGTGCCTGGGAGACACAGGTTAATGCTCGTACACACACACACACACACACACACACACACACACACACACACACACACACACACACACACACACACACACACACTTACTTACTTCTCAGGGGGCTCCTCCACACAGGCCATCTTGTGTCTGTTCAGTTCCTCTAGGTCCCCGTCTCACCATGGGCCAGCCAGGCAAGACCTACACACACATTATTTCACTTTCTCTACATCTGGCTAAAATATAGACAGCATTTATTTACTAACTGCCTGTATTAGGTTGCTTCACAAACTCACTTCCGGTCAAACTTGTAACTGGCTACAAAGGCCTTGGCTAAATTACATGCCCCAGTGACCACTGCAAACTAATCTTAGCTATAGTTAATGCTGTGATGCATATTTTCTATGTTTTAGTTGGATCAGAAAATGACATGTCCATACAATTTGCCATTCATAAGTTTTAATCGCTTTGTGATACTTGCTAACGGGCAAGTGTTAAGAGTAGCCATACTAGCTACCTCCGGTACGTAACTACCTAGCTAGCTAACTATAGATTAGAAGAATTCATAACTTTAAGTTGTTGTTGAATAATGACAGTGGTTTCTTACCTCGACAATACCTCTATATAAAAATCCCGAAGTAGCTTTACAGTAAAATGTTTAACTAGTTGGATGACAATAAAGGAGTTTTGATTTATACAAAATATTCGAACTGCCTGTCCTACGGACGAACAAAAATACAAAACAGTCCTTCCGGTTTACAGACACTTTTTCTTAAAGGCAAATACATGTTTTTTCTCCAACTTGAACATTTTTGGATGTTGTGGAATTTACAGACAAATAAAACATACATAATTTCTGTTCACTAATAATTGCCCATGATTTCCCAAACATGCACATAATAATGTAATAGACATTATGTTTCCACCCTCTCTGATGCTCATCTATTCATCTTGTAAAGGGGGAAAGTTTATTTAGCTGAAGGTACATTTATTCATAAAGATGGTGATGATGATAATAATGATTATGATGATGGAAAAGCAAGCCGGCAAAAACAGTGCACAAGCTCACAACCCTAAATCTGGGGTTGACAGCGAGCACGTGGGCTCCAGCTGGCAGTATTTCCATTGGGTGTTGCCACTGTCAGTCTACTCTAGAGACAACCGCATACCTACTGGGTTGGGTTGTGATCAACGCAAGCAGCAGCGACCAGTGGTCTGAGAGCAGAGTGACAGGGCGTTATTTACATGATTAAAATATCAAATAGGCAAGATTGTATCAAAGGATTAATAGAATCATATCTTAAACAATTAGTTCGTCATGGAGTCCTATGACATTATAGCTAACCAGCCGGTTGTGATCGATAATGTAAGTATGATGTCACTCATCCACACCCTTGCCTAGCTAACGACTAGCCAGGGAGGTTAGCTAGCTAGTGTTGTGTTGGAGGTTTTGATCAAAGATTTTTATATCTAAACCAAGATAGGCCACAGCCTGTCGTGTCCAATGGAAACAAAGTCATAGTGGGCTGAACAAGGAAAGAGGTGGGCAGAGCCGAGTACGAGCTAGCGAGATCCTATCGGCCTGTTGTAGCATACATCTGCATATTTCCGTCAGGGAATGCCTATTCTGAAGTGCGCGTGTGCAATAACTCAATTCGCCTTTGCACCCCTTCTAAACGCCACTTTTTTTTTTACTTTGGCAAAGGGTTAGTCTACAACATATTCTAGTTTTGGGAAAATAAAACTGTATTGAGATCAAATGTTTCATCTATGAGGACATTTGCATAATGTTGGCCAAAATCCATCTTCTCCCACTGCTCGCCACTGGGCTTCCTCTCACTACCATATTCGGTAGTGAGTGGAAACGCCAAGCGGATGATTCACATTTATACATCCGGTGAAATATCTTCTTATTGTTCTAGCTGTGCTTTGATAGCTGACATTACTGAATACATTGTACTAGCTTATTATTCATAAATATATTCCACTTGCGCTTAGCCACCTCTTTCCACGTGCACCTCGTGTAGTAGAATGTCTCTTTGTCAAATATGTATGTTGCTGTGTGTGCTGCAGAATCAGCTGACGTTGTTATTTTTCATCCAAACACTGTTTTGCCTGTATCGTCTCCATATATGTTCTGTTCTGGAAGAATAACTATCTAACTAGATTTATATGATACATTTACAGTTAACGTAACTAGCTGCAACACTGGCTAGGTAACTAGCTGCAAAACTGGCTAGATACACAAACCCCACCTTGCGAACGGCTAGCCATCTATGCGAAATGCGTTGGCCGAGAAAGAAGTTAGCTAGCAGCGTTAGCTATCGCCACCTGTCACTGATTATGCGCACCACACTAGAAATAAAAAACTTAATTCCAAAATGAGCTTATATGCTAGATAATTGGACATGAATGAGTGTATCGGACCTTGCAGGTGATAACTGTTGTGTTGTTGTCAACATAATACTACCTGTGTCATCTGTTGCCCTGTCATGAGCCCAGAGGCCTTTCATTGCCCTGTCATGAGCCCAGGGGCCTTTCATGGGCTAATGTTTTACTCAAACCCTTCTAGGAAGGAAACACTAGGCATGTTAAAGCCCAGTGATGCTGCCATAACCCAGAAGATAGGGGCTGTAATGTGTGTGATGTCTCAGACAGAGTGGGATAATGCCTTCCGCTGCCTCAGGCTGTGTCTTATGACTCAACACACACACAAGGAGTGTTAATTGTGGTGGGTTGGGACAGACAACTTAAGTAGTCATAGCTTGATATGAATAACTTTCTCTCCTGTCCTATCTCTCCTAATCTTCCCTCTACCTCTCCTACTCTTCCCTCTACCTCCATCTGTCTCTCCCCAGGGTTCAGGTGTTGTCAAAGCTGGCTTTGCTGGAGACCAGATCCCCAAATACTGCTTCCCCAACTAGTAAGACCTCCTTTATTTGTACCTATCCTACATCAATAAGACACAGCTGTGATTCAGATCGATAACATCTGTGGGGTTGTTTCTAACTGTGTTGTGTTCTGCTGTGTGTGATCCAGTGTGGGCCGTCCCAAGCACGTGCGCGTGATGGCAGGAGCCCTGGAGGGGGACCTCTTCATTGGACCCAAAGCAGAGGTAGGCTTCATACCATAGCCTTACACACACACACTATGAAGGGGCCAGTTTCAACAAGCCTCTAACCCTTCTCTTATCCCTCCCTCCCAGGAGCACAGAGGGTTGCTGTCAGTAAGGTATCCTATGGAGCATGGTATAGTGAAGGATTGGAACGATATGGAGAGGATCTGGCAGTATGTCTACTCTAAGGAACAGCTGCAGACCTTCTCAGAGGAGGTGGGCTCTCCTCTCATCTCCTTATTCTCCTCCTCCCCTTTTCCTGTCTCTAATCTCCTCAATGTGTGAACCGTTAACCATTGTTGTAAATGTTAGGCTTCTTGATTTATTGAATTGTATAAAAAATTATGGATGTTGTGAGTGTGTGAAAAGTATTTAACAGACAAGGGAGCTGGTATGACTAAGAAAGGGATTTTCAGCCTTCTGGCTCGCATGCTAACTAGATCTGTCTTCCCCTCAAGCACCCTGTCCTGCTGACTGAAGCCCCTCTGAACCCCAGTAAGAACAGGGAGAAGGCAGCTGAGGTGTTCTTTGAGACCTTCAACGTTCCCGCCCTCTTTATCTCCATGCAGGCAGTCCTCAGTCTGTGAGTACGCTACACTGTTTGTGTGTTTGTGTACATACCGTGTGTGTTAGTGTGTGCAGGCACGCTTCTGTGTGTTTGTTATACTCACGGCCCTTTCTCTGGTCCAGCTATGCGACAGGGCGTACCACGGGTGTGGTGTTGGATGCGGGCGACGGAGTGACCCATGCGGTGCCCATCTACGAGGGCTTTGCCATTCCCCACTCCATCATGAGGGTGGATATCGCTGGAAGGGACGTGTCCCGTTACCTCCGGCTGCTGCTACGCAAGGAGGGCTATGACTTCCATACCTCCGCAGAGTTTGAGGTGGTCCGCACCATTAAAGAGGTAAGGGACGGACAGTGTGTGTGTGTGACCTAACTAGAAGAAAATGAAGGGCTCAATAGGAATTGCTGTCAATTAGGGCTGGGCGATATGGCCTAAAAATCACATCTCAATTTTTTTTCAAACTTATGGGTGATTCACAATATATATCTCTATTATAATTGTTTTTATTTTTAAGTTCTCTCTAAATAAGCATTGTTGTACAATTAAAGGTCAAATGCACTGCATTTCACACAGTCAGCAATAATCTAATGAATTCAGGGCGTGTGAAGTTATACCTAGGATAAATATAAGCCTTCCACAACCATAAGACACACTAATAATTATTTTATCAAAATAATTCAACCTGCTTTTTAAACATTTTATAATCGCTGATCCAGCTTTCAAGTCTGTCTATGAAATTGCCCTCTTTTGTTGCAAATGTACCCAGAACCATGCACATCCACTAATAATGACTAACTTCTTATAGCAGGCAGGCTATAGGACATTAACACAGGTCTCATCAACAATCTCTCCAGCCCACGTGCTAGTGATTAGCCAGCTAATTTTATATTTCAAGTTTAAGCCAACTTAGATGTATCTGCTAGCTAACAAGGCAAAACAGTTGAATGGTTATAAACACACCCTGCTGTCCGTCTCCAACTGTTTGAACAGCATGCTAGTCTGTCCACTTTGTTCACATGTTGAAATCAAGTGGTCTACCTTATTTCTCAGAATGACATGAGTTGACAATTCCTTATATAATTGCGTTTTATGCTTATTGCACATTTATAAAACACAGACTAGACAGTATTAGTCTTTGGCTAAAATGCTGCGAGTGGTATGTGGCACGACAAACTTAGCCTTCTTTTTCCAGAATCAATGTTCATTGATACTCCTGTTTTAGTAATGTCTGCTCTGTACGCAATGTGAGGAGTTGAGACATACAAAGGGTATCGTCAGAAAGGTTAACTTGTCCTTTATTACAGTTAAATAATGTCTCAATGTGTTTGTGTCCATATGACTGATTCTGTTGACCTCAAATTCAAATAGCGATTTGAAACCGCTTATTTTCTTTGGGCTTATTTTGGACCTAAGTTTGTCATCTGCCTACCCGACTTTGGGACAACGACTCCCATTGTTAGGGGTGAGATGTGCATCTCATCATTACATACAGATCTCTGGTGTAAATGGGGAGGTGCACACAGCACAGAAGGAGCAAAAGAGACGGGACCAAAAATACAACACGAGAACAAGCGGACATAAACGCTCATAAAGACAAAATGCGATACAGGCATTTGGAATATCGCAGAAAAACATATATTCAAATTCATCTAATTAATTCAATATATTGGACAGCCTTACTGTCAATAGGGATGTCTTGGTAATGTGTGTGTTTCTGTCTTCAGAGAGCCTGCTACCTGTCCCTGAACCCCCAGAAGGATGAGACTCTGGAGACCGAGAAGGCCCAGTACACCCTCCCCGACGGTAGCACGCTGGATGTGAGTCAAACATCACACACACCTTTGTTTTATTTTGAGGGACTACAAACATCATCATCACTTCGACACCCAGTTGAGCCAAACTCTGACCTTTGACCTCTGCCCCTGTCCAGATTGGTCCAGCCAGGTTCCGCGCCCCAGAGCTGCTGTTCAGGCCAGACTTGATCGGAGACGAGAGCGAGGGGATCCACGAGGTGCTGGCCTTCGCTATCCAGAAGTCTGACATGGATCTCCGACGCACACTCTTCTCCAACATCGTACTGTCTGGAGGATCCACACTGCTCAAAGGTTACACACACACACACACACACTGACCAACAACAACTAATACTAGTGTGTTGTGAAGGTGTTTTCTCATGTGGTTGAAGGCTCCTTAGCTAACAGTCTTTTCTGTTGCAGGCTTCGGGGACAGGTTACTAAGCGAAGTGAAGAAGCTCGCTCCCAAAGACGTGAAGATCAAGGTATGGTAACTAATGACCCAACTTTTCACCTCTTCTTGGCCAGAGCTCAGCATGTTGCTATATGAGTCTGTTTTTAGCATGTGTGGACAGGATGTCTCCTCAGCAAGTCCCTGCTGACTTTCTGTCTCTCTGTGTTTCCTGTCCAGATTTCCGCCCCTCAGGAGAGGCTCTACTCCACGTGGATCGGGTAAGAGGTCACCACACACAGACTCACTCTCACATCTCTCTATTCCCTAATCCCTCTCTCCTCTCCTCCCTCTATTGTGTTCTGTGTAGTGGCTCCATCCTGGCGTCGTTGGACACCTTTAAGAAGATGTGGGTCAGTAAGAAGGAGTATGAGGAGGACAGAGCACGGGCCATCCACAGGAAGACCTTCTAACACCGCTGCCCTTAAACTGACCTCAACATGACCTATCTGCCCTGTGCTGCCCCAACCTGTCACGACACTACCCTCCAATGCTCCTGTATTTGCTCTGTTTCCCCACATTACTGATTTGCCCCAACATCTGGAACTATCCCACAGCCCCATGTCTGCCCCTCCCCTTAAGGCCTCCCCCATCCTCTGGCAAGGGGACTTTCCATATACACCCTCCCTCAATTCAGCATGCCTTCTGTTACCAGCCATGTGGGAGAGAGCGGGGTGGCCCTTCAGGCAAGCCTGTGGGCCTCTCACCTCCTCCCACACCCAGGGCTGCGTGGGCATATATGTCAATACTGTGGACTGTTCTTTCTGTTCTTAAAGGGGCAATGCTATACTCAACCCTGAAGTATTTATATTACTCTCCTATCTACCCTGCCCTGTACGATACCTTGCAATCATCCAATGACAAAGAAGGTGAACGTTTTTCGATTCTGTAAGAATTCCATTCCAAACCGAAGAGATTGATTTAATTGTTTTGCGTTCTTTAAAAAAATATCTTGGTCGTCACAGTTACAAATCACCATGTTAATGTTAGCAGTTGAATTCACCATTGTTTTCTTACATTTTTTTGTTTCCATTTGTTGAATTAGATTGTGTTGAGGGTCAGGGTTAGGATAGTCTGCTATAGGAATAGGTCATGCTGTAGACGGGTAGAGAATACCACTGTGTTTTACATTGCCTCATCAAATATTCAAGCAATTCATTGGAAAACATTCAAAGAACTTCTCTTTCCACCAACCCTCCCACATGTGTTCTTCAACAACAACTAATGGACATGTTTAGACGACAGCGATGTTTAACCTATCCTTATGATGTGTAAAGTATCTCCATTCAGTTAGCTGTGTTTTTTTCTCTTTGTTTGAAAATGACATTAGTGGAAATGGTTTGATAACAAAGGACCGGTGAGATGTATCCTCCTCACTTGGTACCAGATCCAACGGGGGGGATTTCAACTTTAAATAACCATTAGATGACCATTGCTATTTCTAAATGACCGTTTAAGATATGACAGTTGAACTTTGGGACCAGCTGAATGGGACCCTTGAATGCCTTGTAAAGATTAAACAGGACAAAGTGCTGTCCATAAAGCATGTTAGTGTTCTGTACTGCACAGAGACTGATCTGAGAGCTGTATGCCTGGACAGGATCATCTCTGAGGAGGTCCAAGTCTCCACTAACCATTGATACAATACAGGTTCATATTTAATAATCACCTTTCTGGTTAACCTTCAGATTGATGAAGGCTTATCTGATCCTAGATCTGTGGTTATGGGCAGCTACAACCTGGAGTGATCTCTGATCTCAGTGTTAGTCAAGGGTCAGGGACTAGCTGAATATTGGGTGAAAGGCCACAGAGATCAAACATTGTAATTTGATTTCTCTCCAAAGACTCCATATTTGGCTCCATTTAAAGGATGGTGGAAATCACCTGTTAAATGTTACCTGTAAGTTATTTTAAAACACCATAAGTGTATGGGTTAGAACAATTGAGAGAGAGCAATGTTTAGTTGCTATAGACTGTAGTAGGACCATTCACATAATAAGCATGTAGAAGCACAAGATGGTGGATTATTATCAGTTAGTTTTCTACCCTCTATTCCCCCTCATGTACAACTAGAAGTCTGGGTGTTATTATGGCTAAGCTGATTTCCCTACGTCTCAGTGGCAGTAAAGGGCTTGTGTCCAAAACTGTGTCCGCCTTACTCCGGTGCCCTGGCACCGGAAAGTCCACTTCAGATTCTGGGTGTTTTTTAAAAGGTTCTATACTTAAAAAGCCTTGTGTACAGTGGACCGCTTTTCAAAACGTCAAAAAATAAAATAAATGTACAATACTGTTTATTCAAGTGTTGCTTTTACTTTTCATTTTGTAAATTCAGTATAATAAATAAGTTAATGACAGCTGTTGGAGGTGTCTGGTCTTTGTAATTCATTTGTCTTTATGATAATCATAACCAACAGGATGCTATGAATTGTTTCATACATTGTGACCCACTTCAGTTACACTCTGGTGACTTTGGTCACATATTAAATTAACTTCTAAAGGCATTCATTCAGAAGTACTATACGTTACAATGAAAGTCATACCACATCCAGGAGCATGAGGTAGACATTAGAACACTCAGTGAAAGAACCACTGAACTGGAGAGACAGGTGAACGAAGAGAGGGATGAAGAGAATAACATTTGGTATTTTATTAGGATCCCCATTAGCTGTTGCAAAAGCATTAGCTACTCTTCCTGGGGTCCACACAAAACATGAAACATGACATAATACAGAACATCAATAGACAAGAACAGCTCAAGGACAGAACTACATAAATTCAAAAGAAAACTGGAGAGGAAGCTGAAGAGAGAATCTGTCAGGAGGGAGGAGATGGAGAGAAAGCTAAAGAGACTGAGAGCGAAGAGAGATAATGAGAGGAGGGAGAGGGAGGAGAGACACAGACAGGAGATTGAGGAGATGAGAGGAAGCTATGAAGGAGAGGCCAGAGTTGAAGCAGAGAGAAACCTGGTGAAGATAATCCTGCCTGAGTTACAGAGGAACATCATGATCTCACAGACTAAGATGGAGAGGGAGTTAAGCAGACAGATGGAGAGGGAGTTAAGCAGACAGATGGAGAGGGAGTTAAGCAGACAGATGGAGAGGGAGTTAAGCAGACAGATGGAGAGGGAGTTAAGCAGACAGATGGAGGAGAAGGATAGAGAGATGGAGGAGAAGGATAGAGTACCTCCTGTATATAGCCTTGCTGTTTATTTTACTGTTATTTTACTGCTGCTCTTGAACTATTTGTTATTTACATTTTTTTACTTATCTATTTTTTACTTAACACTTCTTTTTCTTAAAACTGCGTTGTTGGTTAAGGGTCTGTAAGTAAGCATTTCACTGTAAGGTTTACACCTGTTGTATTCGGTGCATGTGACAAATACAATCATTCACAATGTGAGATCAAAAGTGGTCGTCTTACTATTTCAGCAGTGTCATTTTTTCTATTTGTATAAGTGGTTATGTTGAAACTTGAAATATAAGTATCTCTACAGTGAAGGATTTATTAGTAATTCATTTATTTTCATTGTCATGCATAGTTTATTAGTTCAAAGAAACCCTTTAATAATGAGTGATTTGAATGACACATCCATTGTGAATTTACTCCCACATTAACAATCAGACTCCCAATGACAACCACCACCTGAGATGGCTATTATTATGGCTATTATTATGGCTATTATTATGGCTATTATTATGGCTATTATTATGGCTATTATTATGGCTATTATTATGGCTATTATTGCAACAAAGAAACAAAACTTAGTAAGGAGTCAGTGGGAATTTCTTGTCTTGAATGATTCAATCTCAGGAGACCAGAGGAAGTTATGGAGCATCAGTCTGAATGGAGGTGTCCATATGACTGACAGGCGAAGAGTTAAACAGACATGCAGTAACCTTCTCTGGCCACTAGATGTATGTGTTGCACCACCAGAGGAGCAGGAGGAACCATGAGGAGTATAGGAGCAGGAGTAAGCTACAGATAACTGCGAAAAATAAAGGAAACACCAGCATAAAACAACTCAACAGGGCATTGGGCCACCACGATCCAGGACAGATTCAATGCATCTTGTCATTGATTCTACAAGTGTATGGAACTTGGAGGAATGCGACACCATTCTTCCACAAGAAATTCCATAATTTGATGTTTTGTTGATGGAAAACGCAGTCTCAGTCACCCATAATCTCCCATAAGTGTTCAATTGGGTTGAGATCTGATGACTGAGATAGCCAATGCATATGGCTAACATAATTTTCATGCTCATCAAACCATTCAGTGACCACTCGTGCCAGGTGGATGGGGCCATTGTCATCGTATGGGGGCATAGCCATGGAGACAAAATAATGACCTGGCCAGCATTTTTATACATGACCCTAAGCATGATGGGATGTTAATTGCTTAATTAACTCAGGAACCACACCTGTGTGGAATAACCTGCTTTCAATATACTTTGTATCCATCATTTCTCGTGTTTCCATTATTTTGGCAGTTACCTGTACACTTACTATGGCTGTCTCGATTCTTCTATGAGGAAGAGAGATAGGAAACCCGCTTTCTGTATCTTCTATATGGTATGTTTGCTCTCAGCTCATTGAGCCCAAAGGGACAAATATTAATTCACATATCAGCCGAGGGCCACCGTAGTGTAGGGACAGTTTGAGTGTTAGTGTGTATGTGTGTGTGTATCTGTATTGTGTTAACACAGTTGCTATGCAGTTATCTTTGCTGTGGCATTGTGTGCAGTTATCTTTGTTGTTGCATTGTGTGAATGTCTCCTGCCCAGATCCCCAGTCACCAACACACAGAGCACAGACAGAGAGAGAAAGTTATAAAAGAGATGTGATACTAGTGGTTGGCATATACACCTGGCAGTGTGTGTGAGTTTGTGGGCATGCCTGTGTCTGCTTGTGCACATGGTTTTGTGTGTGTGTGTGTATGTGTGTGCATCACAGGAGGCTGAAAGGATGATGGCTCATAATAATGGCTGGTATGGCGTGAATGGAATGGTATCAAACAATGTGTTTGATACCATTCCATTAATTTAGTTCCAAGCATTACTACGACCTCATCATCCCCAATTAAGGTTCTACCAGCCAACTGGTGTGTATGATAGTGAGAGTGTAGGTGTGTGTCTCCCCCATGGTGTTGCTATGGTATTTATGGAGCGAGAGAATATAAATAGAGAGTATAAATAAGGTACTAGTCTGGCGCATCTCTGATGTTTTCTGTCTTTATTTGGAAGGAAAATAAAATAATGAATAATGGATGAGTTATCAAGAGATAAATGAGGAGAGAGCCGAGTGTGGGGCCAGGGGAAAGAGAAAGGAAAGAGGAGGTGAGGGGGAGTAAAGAGGAGGGGTGGATAAGGGGAGGGGGAGAGGGAGGAAAGAGGAGGGGAAGAGGGAGGAAAGAGGATGGGAGGATAAGGGGAGGGGGGAATGGGAGGAAAGAGGAGGGGAGAGTAAGGGGAGAAAAGAGGAGGGGTGGATAAGGGGAGGGGAAGAGGGAGGAAAGAGGAGGGGAGGGTAAGGGGAGGGGGAAAGGGAGTAAGGAGGAGGGGAGGGTAAGGGGAGTGGGAGGAAAGAGGAGGGGAGGGTAAGGGGAGGGGGAAAGGGAGTAAGGAGGAGGGGAGGGTAAGGGGAGGGGGAAAGGGAGTAAAGAGGATGGGAGGGGAGAGGGAAGGGGGAAAGGGAGTAAGGAGGAGGGGAGGGGGAGGTTAGGTTTCTCTCTCTCTCTCTCTCTCTCTCTCTCTCTCTCTCTCTCTCTCTCTCTCTCTCTCTCTCTCTCTGTCTCTCTCTCTCTCTCTCTCTCTCTCTCTCTCTCTCTCTCTCTCTCTCTCTCTCTCTCTCTCTCTCTCTCTCTCTCTCTCTCTCAGGACCACTGAAATGTATATAAATATCAGGGCCAGAACACACAAAGAGGATAGAGTAACACCCTAACACACACACAAACACACGCACGCACGCACGCACACACGCACGCACGCACGCACACACACACACACACACACACACACACACACACACACACACACACACACACACACACACACACACACACACACACACACACACACACACACACACACACACACACACTTACTCCACAGGCACTGTAATCTGCTCCCAGGAGTCTCTCAGATCTGCAGCAATTACATAAGAGAGGGAACAAAAACTAGCAGGTGGCAACAATCTCTCAGACATTATGATCTTGTTTCTCTAAGCCCTGACTCCTCTCTTCATCACTTCATCCCTCTCTCATCCTCCTCTGACCTTATGTGACATTACAGCAAAAAAAAGCAACAGAGACAGAGAGGAGATGGGAAGAGGAGAGAGGAGGGGAGAGGGGAGGATAGGAGATGAGAGTAGAGGGGAGAGATGAAAGGAGATGAGGAGAGAAGAGGGGAGGATAGGAGATGAGGAGAGAGGAGGGGAGAGGGGAGGATAGGATATGAGAGAGTAGTGTGGAGGGGAGAGAGGGGAGGAGAGGATAGGAGATGAGGAGAGAGGAGAGGAGAGCAGAGGTGAGAGGGGAGCAGTGGATAGGAGATGAGAGGGGAGGGGAGGAGAGAGAGGGGAGAGGATAGTAGATGAGAGAGGAGAGGGGAGGATAGGAGATGAGAGAGGAGAGGATAGGAGATGAAAGAGGAGAGGGGAGGAGAGGATAGGTGATGAGAGAGGAGAGCTCAAGTTTCTCTTGACTCATGTTGATCTATTAGTTCTAGAAAGAACAGACAACCACAGAGATACAGGTTGGACTCTTGTATTCAAACACATTTACAGAACATTACTGCCACAGACAGGCTACATCTGCTTGAGGCTTGCTACACAGATCAGAGAACAGAAGGTTCTAAAAAGGTTTAAAAAATAAAAGGTTTAAAAAATAGAGTGTCTGGACTCGTTAGAGAAGTTCTAGAGGGTGATGCTTACAGGTTGTACTATCCACTGATTGGCCATCGGCTCAGAGACATGAATCACCTCACAACATCAATAACGAGCTATGGTAACGGTTACCCTGGAATCCAGAGACCATTCTGAACAATCATATTCCGGAGCAGACAGAAATATTTCTCAAAGAAAATATTTTCAGAATGAGAGAAATTATCATTCAGTTCAACAATCAGTTGAATCACAGACACACTGAAAAGCAGACACACTGAAAAGCACGCCCCCCCACCACCTCCACACACAGACCAGATCCATTTTCCAGATATCTTGTAGTCATGTCCAGCACACTGTAGGGTCATTAGATGTCTGTGTTTGTTGTACCTGTAATCTATGTGAGGGTCCCTGTATATGTGTGATCATTAGTGAGGTCAAACACACTTAGGGTGGTGATTATGCACACACACACACACACACACACACACACACACACACACACACACACACACACACACACACACACACACACACACACACACACACACACACACACACACACACACACACACACACACACACACACACTCACACACACAACATTCATAAATGCATGATGATAAGTGTTCAAACACACATTAGTTGATGATTTTGTATGTTATCACTCATACAGTCCTAACCACCTGTTGTCTATGTTTTGTGTGTGTGTGTGTGTGTGCATTTGTGTGCGTGTGTCAAATTGGCCAGCAACATGCATCAGCCTACTAAACACTCCTCTACAACAGCACATCTACAACAGCACAGAGTGAGGTATCATGGGGCACCAAGGCAACAGAAAGGAACGTCACAGACAGAAATACATGTAACATAACATCACAGTCACACTGCTAGTTTGCACCTCTTCTTTTCACATGAATAAAAATAAATGGAAACAAAAACAGACATAAACCCTGATTCAGTCATCACCTAGCTGTAAAATGGCTGCATGTGTGTCAGTGTGACTATGTGACTGTGTGTCAGTGTGTGACTGTGTGTCAGATTGTGACTGTGTGTGTGTGTGTTTAGCCCTTGGAGTTTAGGGTTTAAACAGTATCTTCCTGGCAAGGAAATCATCCAGAGATGTCGAATCAAATTTGTCATGTCGAGTTGCTGTGATGTTTTGGGGCACTAAACACCCTCCCATGGGAGTTGAACAGCTGGTGAGAGCAGTCCTATAGCCTGTATGTGTTTGTGTGTGTGTGTGTGTGTGTGTGTGTGTTTTCCCGTGTGTAGTGTTTACTCTGTGAAGTTTGTTGGAAGTGCATACACTATAATGATATCTATTCTGAACAATGAATATCTTATTTAGACATATGAACATAAACAACAACTATGATGCCGGGGCATTCCCAGCACTTCAGTTTTAAGCATGTGCCGTTTCTCAGTACCATATTTCTCACCACAGTATTTCTAGGTAGTATTTAGGTAATTATTTTTTAACAGCTGTACAGTAATTTGTCAGAAGACAGTAAGCCTGAGTAAAGCCTGCAGGCACAGCGAACGGGAGGGTAATGTCATTTGTAATTGATGAAATGTCTATATTTTTCAGTTTTAGAATGAGTTGCTTATTAGGCTATATATGGATGTGTGCCCGATGCCGCCCCTCATTTCTGATTCTCCGCTGTGTGTGCAATATCAAGTGCGTCTAAAGGCGATTTAGTGCGGTCTCTATTAAATGATCCACAGCCTATAGGCTTTAGGCTACGAAGTGCATGCTCGGAGAAGCACAGAGCACAGTTATATTTATAAGATAGCTGCTGAGACGGTGTAAATACAACTAGGCTGCATTACACATCCAACTTTTTTTGTGTGTGCAGCCTAACTAATGGCTGTGCTGTGTATGACTACGCTGTCAGTTCAGGAGTCAAAGGTTTCTTCCAAATAGCCTATAGCTTATGTTCTGTTCAGTTTGAGGAGAAGGCGCAGGTGATAAGGAGGACCGGTCAACTTTGATAGCTTGTTACTACTATAATAGTTTCGATTAAAAACAATGTTTCTTGCCCATGATGTATTTATCACAGTAATTGACCTCACAATAAGTCAGATTTCAGTCATTTACATCGTGGTGCTGAAACTTGAAGCAGCAGCCGCGGCACAATCAATTGGAAATGGACAGCTCATGGTGCTGAAAGTAGGAAAATTAGAGTAGGAATAATTCATTATAGAGGGCTTCGTATTGGAGCCTATTTCTTCTAATTAAAGAAATAATAGGTAGGCCTATCGGTTTGACAGATGAAATGAGGCTATAGGCTCCTATATCCATAGATTTTGTCGGTCAATTCCTCCACCCACCATGCACTCTTTAAAAACAGCCAACCTTCATGTCAGTGAAGAGACTGGAATTGGGGGGGTATGAGAGGGTATGACATAGTAATATATATATATAGTTTATATAAACTGATCCGATTATATAAAGTACTCTATAACAATGCTTTTGTCTGCGATACTAGAAACAAGCTGTAAAATAGCAGAGAAAGACGTGGCAATATCATTGTTTCAATTCTTTGACATTCAGAGGCTGAGCTACAACCTGCTGTAGCCAAGGAGACAAAAAAATTGACTTTGCTTGGGAAGTAATCTAATTCTGTCACTATCAATTGTTTAAGCTATTCACTTTCTGTACAATAGAAGATGTTTAAACCCAGGCAGCTTTTAGGTTAGCACTTGTGTTGTGAAAGGTAGGGCTAACTTGAAAATACCATGCTCAGATTCCAAATGAAGTCTCAGATTTAATTATTTGCATACAGGGCCAGTTTTGTTGCAAACAAGACTAACATGATTTGGCATTGGAGGAATATGATAAGATAAACACATAGGCCTATCGCTCTGTCCATTATTAGCCTGTCAGATGAACACATAGGCCTATCTCTCTGTCCATGATTAGCCTGTCAGATGAACACATAGGCCTCCCTCTGTCCATTATTAGCCTGTCAGATGAAAACATAGGCCTACCTCTGTCCATGATTAGCCTGTCAGATGAAAACATAGGCCTATCTCTCTGTCCATGATTAGCCTGTCCGATGAACACATAGGCCTACCTCTGTCCATGATTAGCCTTTCAGATGAACACATAGGCCTATCTCTCTGTCCATTATTAGCCTGTCAGATGAACACATAGGTCTACCTCTGTCCATTGTTAGCCTATAATTTTGGTAATTTGTGTGGCATTAAAAAAAGACTGCTAACATGTCAAATTATGTAGAATTGCATGAACTGTTTATAAAATTTATTTATTTCATGGACCTGCAAATATGATGATAGATTCATGCAATGCTTTTACTATGCTTTTACTACTAGGAGATCTTTCCACCTCTACTCTTGTCCATGGATGTCTGCAAACCCACAACTTCTGGCCCGCAGCCTTATACGCTATAAAAACCTCTCCATGGCAATTTAATACTTACAAGACGAAAACTGAAAACCTAAAACTGCATATCTAAGGCTCTGGTCTGTCCATGAAGTGAGGGCAAAAGGTAGACATGTTCTCTGCTGTCCACATTGTTTAATTCTTATTTTGGGTATAGGGGAGGGTCACTTTTTATTTCAAGCATTCTGTCATGTATTGTCATGTTGTGTCTTGTTCCTGTTCTTTCTCTTCACCCTGTCTCCCTCTGCTGGTCGTATTAGGTTACCTTTTCTTCCCCTCTTTCCCCCAGCTGTTCCTTGTCTTCTCTAACTACCTCGTTCACCCCTTTTCCCACCTGTTCCCTTTTTCCCTCTGATTAGGTCTCTATATCTCTCTCTGTTCCTGCTCCTGTCCTTGTCGGATTCTCGTTTGTGTTTCTCATGCCTGAACCAGACTATCGTCGTGTTTGCTGCAACCTTGTCCTGTCCTGTCGGAATCTGCCAGTTCATCTAACCTTGTCCTGTCCTGTCGGAATCTGCCTGTCCATCTGAGCCTACATGTGTTTCGTAATTAAAGAAACTCTGTTTTGTTAATTCGCTTTTGGGTCCTCATTCACGCACCCCTGACAGAAGAATCCGACCAAGAATGGACCCAGCGACTTCGGATCCTCTCCACTCAGCCGTCGAGATCCAGGGAGCGATGCTAGGCAGACACGAGCAGGAATTGTCTGCTGCTCGACATGCCGTTGAGACTCTGGCCGCCCAAGTCTCCAACCTCACAGAACAGGTTCACCATCTCCGCCTCGATCCACCGGCCACTTCCAGGGCTTTCGAATCTCCGGAGCCCAGAATCAATAACCCGCCGTGTTACTCTGGGGAGCCCACTGAATGCCGCTCGTTCCTCACCCAGTGTGATATTGTGTTTTCTCTCCAGCCCAACACTTACTCCAGGAGCACTGCTCGTATCGCCTACGTCATATCTCTCCTTACTGGACGGGCTCGTGAGTGGGGCACGGCAATCTGGGAGGCAAGGGCTGAGTGTACTAACCAGTATCAGGACTTTAAGGAGGAGATGATACGGGTTTTTGATCGATCTGTTTTTGGGGAGGAAGCTTCCAGGGTCCTGTCTTCCCTATGTCAAGGTAATCGATCCATAACAGACTACTCTATTGAGTTTCGCACTCTTGCTGCCTCCAGTGACTGGAACGAGCCGGCTTTGCTCGCTCGTTTTCTGGAGGGTCTCCGCGCGGAGGTAAAGGATGAGATTCTCTCCCGGGAGGTTCCTTCCAGCGTGGATTCCTTGATTGAACTCGCTATTCGCATAGAGCGACGGGTTGATCTTCGTCACCGAGCTCGTGGAAAGGAGCTCGCGTTCTCCGTTGCCCCCCTCTCCGCATCACTACCATCTTCCTCTGCCGGCTCGGGTGCTGAGCCTATGCAGCTGGGAGGTATCCGCATCTCGACTAAAGAGAGGGAACGGAGAATCACCAACCGCCTCTGTCTCTATTGCGGTTCCGCTGGTCATTTTGTCACTTCATGTCCAGTAAAAGCCAGAGCTCATCAGTAAGCGGAGGGCTACTGGTGAGCGCTACTACTCCTGTCTCTCCTTCAAGATCCTGCACTACCTTGTCGGTCCATCTACGCTGGACCGGTTCGTCAGCTTCCTGCAGTGCCTTGATAGACTCTGGGGCGGAGGGCTGTTTTATGGACGAGACCTGGGCTCGGGAACATGACATTCCTCTCAGACAGTTAAGGGAGCCCACGGCCTTGTTCGCTTTGGATGGTAGTCCTCTCCCCAGGATTCAGCGTGAGACGCTACCTTTAACCCTCACTGTCTCTGGTAATCATAGCGAAACCATTTCTTTTTTGATTTTTCGTTCACCTTTTACACCTGTTGTTTTGGGCCATCCCTGGCTAGTTTGTCATAATCCTTCTGTTAATTGGTCTAGTAATTCTATCCTCTCCTGGAACGTCTCTTGTCATGTGAAATGTTTAATGTCTGCTATCCCTCCTGTTTCCTCTGTCTCTTCTTCACAGGAGGAGCCTGGTGATTTGACAGGGGTGCCGGAGGAATATCACGATCTGCGCACGGTGTTCAGTCGGTCCAGGGCCACCTCTCTTCCTCCACACCGGTCGTATGATTGTAGTATTGATCTCCTTCCGGGAACCACTCCCCCCCGGGGTAGACTATACTCTCTGTCGGCTCCCGAACGTAAGGCTCTCGAAGATTATTTGTCTGTAGCTCTTGACGCCGGTACCATAGTCCCCTCCTCCTCTCCCGCCGGAGCAGGTTTTTTTTTTGTCAAGAAGAAGGACGGGTCTCTGCGTCCCTGCATAGATTATCGAGGGCTGAATGACATAACAGTGAAGAATCGTTATCCGCTTCCTCTTATGTCTTCAGCCTTCGAGATCCTGCAGGGAGCCAGGTTTTTCACTAAGTTGGACCTTCGTAACGCTTACCATCTCGTGCGCATCAGGGAGGGGGACGAGTGGAAGACGGCATTTAACACTCCGTTAGGGCACTTTGAATACCGGGTTCTTCCTTTCGGCCTCGCTAACGCTCCAGCTGTCTTTCAGGCATTAGTCAATGACGTCCTGAGAGACATGCTGAACATCTTTGTTTTCGTTTACCTTGACGATATCCTGATTTTTTCACCGTCACTCCAGATTCATGTTCAGCACGTTCGACGTGTCCTCCAGCGCCTTTTAGAGAATTGTCTTTTTGTGAAGGCTGAGAAGTGCACTTTTCATGCCTCCTCCGTCACATTTCTCGGTTCTGTTATTTCCGCTGAAGGCATTAAGATGGATCCCGCTAAGGTCCAAGCTGTCATTGATTGGCCCGTCCCTAAGTCACGCGTCGAGCTGCAGCGCTTTCTCGGCTTCGCGAACTTCTATCGTCGTTTCATCCGTAATTTCGGTCAGGTGGCAGCTCCTCTCACAGCCCTTACTTCTGTCAAGACGTGCTTTAAGTGGTCCGTTTCCGCCCAGGGAGCTTTCGATCTCCTCAAGAATCGTTTTACTTCCGCACCTATCCTTGTTACACCTGACGTCTCTAGACAGTTCGTTGTCGAGGTTGACGCGTCAGAGGTGGGCGTGGGAGCCATTCTTTCTCAGCGCTCCCTCTCTGACGACAAGGTCCACCCTTGCGCGTATTTTTCTCATCGCCTGTCGCCGTCGGAACGTAACTATGATGTGGGAAACCGCGAACTGCTCGCCATCCGCTTAGCCCTAGGCGAATGGCGACAGTGGTTGGAGGGGGCGACCGTTCCTTTTGTCGTTTGGACTGACCATAGGAACCTTGAGTACATCCGTTCTGCCAAACGACTTAATGCGCGTCAGGCTCGTTGGGCGCTGTTTTTCGCTCGTTTCGAGTTCGTGATTTCTTATCGTCCGGGCTCTAAGAACACCAAGCCTGATGCTTTATCTCGTCTCTTCAGTTCTTCAGTAGCCTCCACTGACCCCGAGGGGATTCTCCCTGAGGGGCGTGTTGTCGGGTTGACTGTCTGGGGAATTGAGAGGCAGGTAAAGCAAGCACTCACTCACACTCCGTCGCCGCGCGCTTGTCCTAGGAACCTTCTTTTCGTTCCCGTTCCTACTCTTCTGGCCGTTCTTCAGTGGGCTCACTCTGCCAAGTTAGCCGGCCACCCTGGCGTTCGGGGTACGCTTGCTTCCATTCGGCAGCGTTTTTGGTGGCCCACCCGGGAGCATGACACGCGTCGTTTCGTGGCTGCTTGTTCGGTCTGCGCGCAGACTAAGTCCGGTAACTCCCCTCCTGCCGGCCGTCTCAGGCCGCTTCCCATTCCCTCTCGACCGTGGTCTCACATCGCCTTAGATTTTATCACCGGACTGCCTTCGTCAGCGGGGAAGACTGTTATTCTTACGGTTGTCGATAGGTTCTCTAAGGCGGCTCATTTTATTCCCCTTGCTAAGCTTCCTTCTGCTAAAGAGACGGCACAAATCATCATCGAGAATGTTTTCAGAATTCATGGCCTTCCGTCAGACGTCGTTTCGGACAGGGGTCCGCAATTCACGTCTCAATTTTGGAGGGAGTTTTGCCGTTTGATTGGGGCTTCCGTCAGTCTCTCTTCCGGCTTTCACCCCCAGTCTAACGGTCAAGCAGAACGGGCCAATCAGACTATTGGTCGCATCTTACGCAGTCTTTCTTTTCGTAACCCTGCGTCTTGGTCAGAACAGCTCCCCTGGGCAGAATACGCCCACAACTCGCTTCCTTCGTCTGCGACCGGGCTATCTCCTTTTCAGAGTAGCCTCGGGTACCAGCCTCCGCTGTTCTCGTCTCAGTTCGCCGAGTCCAGCGTCCCCTCCGCTCAGGCTTTTGTCCAACGTTGCGAGCGCACCTGGAAGAGGGTCAGGTCTGCACTTTGCCGTTATAGGGGGCAGACTGTGAGAGCCGCTAATAAGCGTAGAACTAAGAGTCCTAGATATTGTCGCGGTCAGAGAGTTTGGCTCTCCACTCAGAACCTTCCCCTTAAGACAGCTTCTCGCAAGCTGACCCCGCGGTTCATTGGTCCGTTCCGTATTTCTCAGATCATTAATCCTGTCGCAGTGCGACTTCTCCTTCCGCGATATCTTCGTCGCGTCCACCCGGTCTTCCATGTCTCCTGTGTTAAGCCCGTTCTTCGCGCTCCCGCTCGTCTTCCCCCCCCCCCCCCCCCATCCTTGTCGAGGGCGCACCTATCTACAGGGTCCGTAAGATTTTGGACATGCGTCCTCGGGGCCGTGGTCATCAGTACCTAGTGGATTGGGAGGGGTACGGTCCTGAGGAAAGGAGTTGGGTTCCCTCTCGGGACGTGCTGGACCGTTCGCTGATCGATGATTTCCTCCGTTGCCGCCAGGTTTCCTCCTCGAGTGCGCCAGGAGGCGCTCGGTGAGTGGGGGGGTACTGTCATGTATTGTCATGTTGTGTCTTGTTCCTGTTCTTTCTCTTCACCCTGTCTCCCTCTGCTGGTCGTATTAGGTTACCTTTTCTTCCCCTCTTTCCCCCAGCTGTTCCTTGTCTTCTCTAACTACCTCGTTCACCCCTTTTCCCACCTGTTCCCTTTTTCCGTCTGATTAGGTCTCTATATCTCTCTCTGTTCCTGCTCCTGTCCTTGTCGGATTCTCGTTTGTGTTTCTCATGCCTGAACCAGACTATCGTCGTGTTTGCTGCAACCTTGTCCTGTCCTGTCGGAATCTGCCAGTTCATCTAACCTTGTCCTGTCCTGTCGGAATCTGCCTGTCCATCTGAGCCTACATGTGTTTCGTAATTAAAGAAACTCTGTTTTGTTAATTCGCTTTTGGGTCCTCATTCACGCACCCCTGACACATTCAGGGAGAATTTAGGTCAAATATATTTTGCTGAAGGGAGAGCCATCCATTTTCATTTCAGAAGTCAGATTATCTCCATGTAACCATTATTATAAATAACGCTCCCTCCCTTACATTTAGAATGCTCAGGGAGGACAGAAATATGGTCCAATTCACACACCTACCAATATAACCCATTGTCATCCCTACTGCCTCGGATCTGTCGGACTCACTATACACAAATAGTGCATTTATAAATGTCTGTTTTGAAGTGTGCCCATCTGTTTGTATAAAAAAAGGAAAGAAAAAAGAAAACTGTGATGCCTGGTTTGCTTTATAAAATGAATTTGATGTATAGCATCTACTTTAACTTTTTACTTAAGTATGACAAATTAGTTATTTTTCCACCACTGTACTGAAGTACATTTAAACCAGATACTTACATACTTTTACTCAAGTAGCGTTTTACTTGGTGACTTTCACTTTTACTTGAGTAATTTTATATTAAGGTATCTTTAGTTTTACTCAAGTATGACCATAGCATACTTTTTCCACTACTGAGTTTTTTCATCATTATAACTATCTGTGGACATTTAGACTCTCTACACACATTCAGATTCCTATATGTTATCCTGAAAGCCCAATCACCATGTGTCACGTTCTGACCTTTATTTCCTTTGTTTTGTCTTTATTTAGTATGGTCAGGGCGTGAGTTGGGGTGGGCAATCTGTTTGTTTTTCTAGGTTTGGTTTCTGTTTCGGCCTAGTATGGTTCTCAATCAGAGGCAGGTGTCGTTAGTTGTCTCTGATTGAGAATCATACTTAGGTAGCCTGGGTTTCACTGTTGGTTTGTGGGTGTTTGTTTCCTGTGTCAGTGCCACACGGGACTGTTTCGGTTTGTTTATATTCACTTTATTGTTTTTGTATTTCATAGTGTTCAGTCTTTTCTATTAAAACATGGACACTTACCACGCTGCGTATTTATCCGATCCGTGCTACACCTCTTCAGACGAAGAGGAGGAAATCTGCCGTTACCGAAACACCCACCAACAGAGGACCAAGCGGCGTGGTAACGGGCGGCAGCAGCAGCAGCGAACACAAGACTCGTGGACTAGGGAGGAAATTCTAGACGGGAGAGGACCCTGGGCACAGCCAGGGGAATATCGGCGCCCCAAAGCAGAGCTGGAGGCAGCGAAGGCAGAGAGGCGCCGGTATGAGGAGGCAGCACGGCGGCGCGGTTGGAAGCCCCAAAAATGTATTGGGGGGGGAACACAGGGGGTGTGGCGAAGCCAGGTAGGAGACCAGTGCCAATTTCCTGTGCTTACCGGAGAGAGAGAGGGACCGGGCAGGCACCGTGTTATGCGGTGGAGTGCACAGTTTTCCCAGTGCGTGTGCATAGCCCGGTGCGGTACATTCCAGCTCCTCGTATCGGCCGGGCTAGAGTGGGCATTGAGCCAGGTGCCATGAAGCCAGGTTTACGCGTCTGGTCTCCAGTGCGTCTCCTCGGGCCGGCATACATGGCACCAGCCTTACGCATGGTGTCCCGGGTTCGCCAGCACAGCCCAGTGCGGCCTATTCCACCTCGCCGCACTGGTCGGGCTACGGGGAGCATTCAACCAGGTAAGGTTGGGCAGGCTCGGTGCTCAAGAGCTCCAGTGCTCCTGCACGGTCCGGTCTATCCAGTGTCACCTCCACGCACCAGCCCTCCGGTGGCAGCCCCCCGCACCAGGCTCTCTCTCCGTCTTCTCCCTACAGGTGCTCCCGCCTGTCCAGCGCCGCCAGAGCCTCCCTCCTGCCCAGCGCCGCCAGAGTCTCCCGTCTGTCCTGAGCCGCCAGGGTCTCCCGTCTGTCCTGAGCCGCCAGAGTCTCCCGTCTGTCCTGAGCCGCCGGAGTCTCCCGTCTGTCCTGAGTCGCCAGAGTCTCCCGCCAGCCAGGAGCCGCCAGAGCCATCAGCCAGCCAGGAGCCGCCAGCCAGCCAGGAGCCGCCAGCCAGCCAGGAGTCCCCAGAGCCGTCAGCCAGCCAGGAGCCGCCAGTCAGCCAGGCGATGCCAGAATCGCCCTTAACTCCGGAGCTGCCGGAGTCTCCTGCCTGTCCGGCGCTGCCGAAATCTCCTGTCCATTTGGGACCCATGGCTAGGGTCCCCAGTCGGAGGTCAGCGGCGAGGGTCGCCGCTCATAAGAGGCCACGGGGACGGTTGAGGAGGCGGACAAAAACTGTGGTGAAGTGGGGTCCACGTCCCACGCCAGAGCCGCCACAGCGGACAGACCCCCACCCAGACCCTCCCCTATAGGTTCAGGTTTTGCGGCCGGAGTCCGCACCTTTGGGGGGGTACTGTCACGTTCTGAACTTTATTTCCTTTGTTTTGTCTTTATTTAGTATGGTCATGGCGTGAGTTGGGGTGGGCAGTCTGTTTGTTTTTCTATGTTTGGTTTCTGTTTCGGCCTAGTATGGTTCTCAATCAGAGGCAGGTGTCGTTAGTTGTCTCTGATTGAGAATCATACTTAGGTAGCCTGGGTTTCACTGTTGGTTTGTGGGTGTTTGTTTCCTGTGTCAGTGCCACACGGAACTGCTTCGGTTTGTTTATATTGACTTTATTGTTTTTGTACTTCATAGTGTTCAGTCTTTTCTATTAAAACATGGACACTTACCACGCTGCGTATTTATCCGATCCTTGCTACACCTCTTCAGACGAAGAAATCTGCCGTTACACCATGACATTAACGAGTATTGGAGCTATGTGAGTATGTGATCTAGGAGTATTGAGCATCAATAGCATGACCAGATAGACCGTAAAATAGTCAACATGATGTGAGCCTCTGTGTATCACTCTTACTTCAGTGGTGAGTTCATATATGCTCTAGTCTACTGTTGTAGTTCAGCACTCAGGGCCCAGAGTTGTTTCTGAACATACCCTAGCATTAATATGTAGCAGCATACATTTTGACACATGATTGGCTCTAGTTAAGCAGGAAACTGCCTGGGGCTAAGAGCCAATCACGCCTCACTGCCTAGGGGCAGGAGCCAATGAGAAGGGGCTGAGGTGATTATATTGTGGACACACAGCTAAGAGGGTCTGCACACACACACCAAAACACAACACAGCTAATTAGCTAAAGATAATTTCACACACGAGGGATTTGTAATTTTTATTAGGATCCCCATTAGCTAATGCCATAACGCTAGCTTATCTTCCTGGGGTCCAACACCAATTAACAAGACATTACAAACAATAGGGTTCGGAACATTAAAACCAGCTAAATTTAAAACAAAACACTCCATATCTGAAATTACAGATACACAAAATCAAGTGGGATGTCAGTCTTTGCAGTTTAAACAAAAAACGGAACACAGAAGAAGAATCTGCCTCAGGAACCACAATGAAAATATACCTTTTAAATATAAAATCAGATACAAGATGTATATATATATTATTTGTTTTACATAATTTCCACAGTTTTGTACAATCATAAAGTTGATGTGGATTCATGATGAAGATTTACAGTAGGCCAGCCAGACAGTCGGCCACCCAGACAGATATACAGTAGATCAGCCAGCCAGATAGCAAACCAGGCAGCCAGCCAGTCAGCCACAGACAGATACAGTAAACATTAGACCAGCCAGCCAGACAGCCAACATGCCAGCCAGCCACCCAGACAGATATACAGTAGACCAGCCAGACCTCAGTCAGCAAGACAGCCAGTTGACCAGACAGCCAGTCCAGTCAGCCTGCTCTGTGTGCCTGTGGTCCGTCTGCAATGCGTCAGCAGCACCAGGGACTCCCTCTCCAGCCAGACACAGCTGCCAGTCACCGTCTAGCCCCTGGCTCACTGCTGGACACCCAGCACCCACCTGCACTCCATGGTGTCCTTATTCCTCTCTCTCTGTCTCTCTGTCTGTCTCTCTCGCTTGGTCTCAATCTACCCCCCCTCTCTCTTTCTGTGTCATTCTGTCTCTCGCTCTTTTTCTGTCTCTCAAGCTCTCTCTCTCCCCCTCTCTCTCGCTCGGCCTCAATCTATCCCACTCTCTCTCTCTCTCTCTCTCTCTGACAGAAGTATCAGCGTATTTCAGACTGATCTCTGATTGGTGAATAGCTTATAGATTTTTCTACTGTTGTCACAGAGAGAGTGACTGAGAGGAAGGGCTGTCAGTGCCAACAGGGTTATTCTGACGTTAGAGAGACAGCTGTCATATAAGCTTCAGGTTGAATTGCATGCACATCCCTGACAACCTGAAATGGTCCCTTCACACAGACAGTGTGGTGAAACAGAGCCTCTTCAACCTCAGGAGGCTGAATGAATTTGTCTTGGCCTTTAAGACCTTCAAACTTCTACAGATACTCAATTGAGAGCCACCAGGTTGTCTACCCTGCACTTTAGAGACTGCTGCCCTATGTATATAGTCACTGAACACTGGTCACTTTAAAAATGTTTACATAATGTTTTACACACTTGATATGTATACTGTATTCCTGTCAAGGCTCATTCTATATAACTACTGCTGTACATACCTTTTATATTCATATACTGTTCATACTGCCTATACACACCATTTTATATATATATACACACACACACTATATATAGTACCAGTCAAAATGTTTGGACACGCCTACCCATTCAAGGCTTTTTCTTAATTTTTTACTATTTTCTACATTGCAGAATAATAGTGAAGACATCAAAACTTTGAAATAACACATGGAATCATGTAGTAACCCAAAAAAGTGTTAAACAAATCCAAATAAGTTTTATATTTGAGATTCTTCAAAGTAGCCACAGTTTGCCTTGATGACAGCTTTGCACACTCTTGGTATTCTCTCAACCAGCTCCATGAGGTGCAGTCACCTGGAATGCATTTCAATTAACAGGTCTGCCTTGTTAAAAGTTCATTTGTGAAATGTCTTTCCTTCTTAATGTGTTTGAGCCAATCAGTTGTGTTGTGACAAGGTAGGGTTGGTATACAGAAGATAGCCCTATTTGGTAAAATACCAAGTCCATATTATGGCAAGTACAGCTCAAATAAGCAAAGAGAAATGACAGTCCATCATTACTTAAAGACATGAAGGTCAGTCAATCCGGAAAATGTCAAGAACTTTGTAAGTTTCTTCAAGTGCAGTCGCAAAAATCAAGTCAGTCAAGAACAAATTCTTATTTACAATGACAGCCTACCCAGGCCAAATCCTAACCCGGACGATGCTGGGCCAATTGTACACCGCCCTATCACGGCCGGTTGTGATATAGTCTGTACTCGAACCAGGGTCTGTAATGACGCCTCTAGCACTGAGATGCAGTGCCCTAGACCACTGTGCCACTCAGGAGCTTGGAGCTTGGGACCATCAAGCGCTATGATGAAACTGTCTCTCTTGAGGACCGCCACAGGAAAGGAAGATCCAGAGTTACCTCTGCTGCAGAGGATACGTTTGTTAGAGTTACCAGTCTCAGAAATCGGCAAATAACTGCACCTCAGATTGCAGCTGGAATAAATGCTTCAAAGAGTTAAGTAACAGACACATCTCAACATCAACTGTTCAGAGGGGACTGTGTGAATCTGGCGTTCATGGTTAAATTGCTGCAAGGAAACCACTACTAAAGGACACCAATAATAAGAAGAGACTTGCTTTGGCCAAGAAACACAAGCAATGGACATTAGACCGGTGGAAATCTGTCCAAAATTGAGATTTATGGTTCCAACCGCCGTGTCTTTGTGAAACGCAGAGTAGGTGAACGGATGATCTCAGCATGTGTGGTTCTCACAGTGAAGCATGCAAGAAGTGTGATGGTGTTGGGGTCCTTTGCTGGTGACACTGTCAGTGATTTATTTCAAATTCAAGGCACACTTAACCAGCATTGCTACCACAGCATTCTGCAGCTATACGCCATCCCATCTGATTTGCGCTTAGTGGGACTATCATTTGTTTTCAACAGGACAATGACCCAAAACACACCTCCAGGCTGTGTAAAGGCTATTTGACCAAGAAGGAGAGTGATGGAGTGCTGCATCAGATGACCTGGCCTCCACAATCACCTGACCTCAACCCAATTGAGATGGTTTGGGATGAGTTGGAGTGAAGGAAAGAGTGAAGGAAAAGCAGCCAACAAGTGCTCAGCATATGTTGGAACTCCTTCAAGACGGTTGGATGAAGCTGGTTGAGAGAATGCCCTGAGTGTGCAAAGCTGTCATCAAGGCAAAGGGTGGTTATTTGAAGAATCTCAAATATAAAATATATTTTGCTTTGTTTAATACTTTTTTGGTTACTACATGATTCCATGTGTTATTTCATAGTTTTGATGTCTTTACTATTATTCTACAATGTAGAAAATTGTAAAAATAAAGAAAAAGCCTTGAATGAGTAGGTGTTCTAAAACCTTTGAACGGCAATGTATGTACATTCTGATCGTTGACCAAGGCTCTGATATTTCTACATTTTTCTCTTTATTCATTTTAAGGGATTTGTGTCTTTTGTTTTGCATTGTTAGGTATTACTGCACTGATGGAGTACCAAATATAAGCATTTCGCTGCAACTGTGATAACATCTGCAAAATATGAGTATGTGGTCAATCAAATTTGATTTGATTTTGATTTGATCTCAAGGCATCCCTGACTTCAGAATTGACTGTCTGACTGACAGTCTGTCCATCTTTCTGCCTGGCTTAATAGCTTAACACCCCAGGATGATGTCAATATCTGGTGAAGGCAGTTTTTCTGGGGACAAGCTGAATGAGCTCAGAAATACATCATCACCATTGAAACAGAGCCCACGAGTCCCTGGTTCTGTCAGTCTCTCTGCTGCAGTCTCTCCAGATGTTTGCTACCTAGCGTAGCTGCATGTGTGCAATCTGTCCATGAGCTGCTCTGTCGATTAGCTGTATAGATCTGTTTGTTTGCTTTTAGCGAAGTGCATTCTGTATACTCTGTAGGGCCTGCGATGCTTTGTAGGAATTCAGAAATCGACCGATCTCTGAGACTGGGGCCAACCAGCTCTGTCTTTGACAGTCAGTCCAGCTGCTTAGTTCCACTTTCTCTCTCTTTATTAGCGTTAGCGGCTCTCTATTAGTTCTGTCCATTGGGGCGTTCTGTCTGTTAGCTGCTTGCTTGATATGAACTTTACCCTTGTTGTTTACATCGTGTCTGACAGCTGTACACACTACACAATGTCCATTAGCTCTTAGCTATTAGCATTAGCCCCTAGCTCTGTCGGCTAGCTGTTAGCTGCATATGTTAACACTGGGCTCAGTCCGGGGCGGTGGAGCGATGCTCATTGACCCTGCCCGGTTCAGCATCGACATCTTGGTGTTCCCCTCGCTGCCAACGGTGGAGAGCGGGAAATTCTCGTAGCTCTCTGGCGCCCCCAATCCACAGTGGCAGCGCTGCAGCTGGGCCTTCAACTCCCTCTGGAAGTTACTGTTCAGGAAACCGTACACCTGTGTGTGTGTGTGTAGACAAAGTTTAAATGCAGAGCACCAGCACCTTAATATGTTTGTAATGACATTTACATTTCCAACATTTTATTCAATACAGTTGAGTTGAGTTCAGTTAAGTTAATTTAAATTAAATTCAGTTCAGTTAAGTTAAATTAGATTTGATTTAATTCCACTCCACCCCTCTCTACCCCACTCAACCCTTTCAGGCTTTTCTTGAGGAATTCTCCCAGTGCCTCTGTAAATCTTCTGGGAGAGCGAGGAAGGCAGCTAGCACTTCCACATCACTCAGCTACCCCTCTCACTACCGCTACCCTAACCCTAACCTTCTGGGAAAGAGAGGAAGGTAACTAGCACTACCACTCTCACTACTGCTCTCAACTTTCCGGACTGTTGGGACAGAGGGAAGACATGCTTTTCAAGAGCAAGAACAAGGACACGTCATCTTGTGTCCTGCTTTTAACCGGGAAACTACAATCAAAACTGGACCAAATGTGTAAAAAAAGAGAGCCAACCACAGGCCCAGGACCCTAGAATAGAGATACAAAGGAACAAGTGCCCCTTGCACAAAAGAGTTGAGAAAATAGCAGAGAAAGAGAGGTGATACATGGATTCTAAAGCATTCATTTTTTGGAAAGTAAACAACTGCAAACAAATTGGTTACTCAGTAGAGAAGCTTCTTAAGAAAAAATAAATAGTTCGTAAGTGCAATTCCTCAACAATATCAAGATTTAATTTTCTTACAAACTTCTCAAATATCCAATTATGAATCTTCTTAAGATGTTTGTTGCTAGGCAACTGATTTAGCTAGCTATCTAGCTAGCAATGGCAATCATGTTAGCATATTTCCTACTGAGATTACTATTCTAAAACATGTTCTGGGTTTAAAATAATCAATACTGAAACTTTCAGATGAAGTCTGTGTGAATTAAACATGTTCAATTGCTTTCATGACTGTATTCTCTCACTACCCTGAGTTTAAGACAAGGGTTTAGCTATCTTGGAATTAAGAACAAATCTAAAAACGTTATTTTCAATAACCTTCAATAAACTTTTTGCTTAAGGAGAAACATAAGAAATAGCGCAAGAACATTTCCAATAACCTTTTTGAGGAATATCAACTTTGCTTAACTTTCTTCGTAAGTCTATAGTTCAGGAAAAAATGGTAGTTAAGAAGACATTTCTTCTTAAGGTTTTGTGAATCTGGGCCCAGGAAATCTGCACCTGGCTTGTTGATTTTTAAACAGGCATTTCAAACCAAAACAATTCAAACAATAGATCTATCAGCAATAGTCCCAGTCATTACTCAGTTAATAATGACTACCCCTCGACCACACCCACAAACCAACAGTCTTTCCTATTGACCCCCATTTTAAAAGGGGCAACGTCGTTGTCGATTTTTTTTTTGTTATACAGAAATAATAAAACATGCAGAAAAGTTGCTGTTGTTCAATGTGCATGTTGTCACGTTCTGACCATAGTTCTGTTATTTTATTCTTTGTTTTAGTATGGTCAGGGCGTGAGTTGGGGTGGGCAGTCTGTTTGTTTTTCTATGTTGGTCTTTGTGTTCGGTATGGTTCTCTATCAGAGGCAGGTGTCGTTAGTTGTCTCTGAGAATCATGCTTAGGTAGCCTGGGTTTCACTTTTGGTTTGTGGGTGTTTGTTTCCGTGTGAGTGTTTGGGCCACACGGTACTGTTTCGGTTTTTGTAAATTCACGTTGTCATTTATTGTTTAGTGTTCTGAGTTTTAATTAAACATCATCATGAACACTTACCACGCTGTGCTTTGGTCCGATCCTTACTCCTAAGACGAAGAGGAGGAAATCCGTTACATGTAGCCAAGTCAAAAATCCCGACCTATGGTTCGCAATGCTCCCACATAGGGAAATATAGCCTGTGAGAAGAGCCCTTTGGATTCAGGCTATTCGGTGTGGCAAAGTGGGAAATTTTGGGGCGCTGTGTCCAACTAGGCTAAAACATTTCATCAAAGTAAGACATTTAAGTTTAGTACAGTCCATTTGTAACTCTACTCACTACTTGTAGCTGTATAGTCTGTTTGTAACTCTACCTCAATACTTGTAGAGTTACAAACAGACTATACAGCTACAAGTAGTGACAGACTATACAGCTACAAGTAGTAAGTAGAGTTAAACACTATACAGCTACTCACTACTTGTAGCTGTAGTCTGTTTGTAACTCTACTCACTACTTGTAGCTTTATAGTCTAGTCTGTTTGTTTGTGTTGTTGGTCTTGGCTAGCTTAATGATCCGGTTGGTTGCTAGCTAGCAGTCAATCAAGTGGCTGCTAGCACAGTCATGAAAAGTGGCATGAGGGAAGTTTTTCTAAGTAGTGAGAACACCAGGGAGCAGGCATTGTTGAAAAGTCATCTTTAGACATGTTGTGCTTTTCTTAAATGTAGTTTTGTAATCGACTTAAACAAGCAGACAACAAGAAAATTGTATTTGAAAAAGGTCAAGTTTTTGCTGTGAGCCAATGAGGTAACTACAGGTTATTTTCCCCACATGCGTGCAGGTTTGCGAAGTTCTATCTAATACCGACTGGGACTATAACAAGAGCAGTAGCAACGGAACCTTCAGCAACAGTAGAAGCCTCACCACACCCGTTTGTCTATCCACCATCTGTGACATCAGGACATTCCAAAAGGTGCCAAAAACTGAAGCAATAAAGGGACAGCCCAGATACATTACTTGGTCACTATGTGCATTTTCAAAACACATGAACTAACCTCCTGTTTTACCAGTTGGCCAACGACATGACACTCTGCCCTATGTAGACACTAAAAATACATAACAAAAGGGCATTGGAAAAGGGAGGCAGATTCAGATTTTAGAGGACCAGGAGAAAAAAAGCAAGATCAGGTACCTCACAATAAACATATACCTGAATGGGACAGTATTGGTTCATTGTTTTTTTTACACTCAAATCTGTGGTGGAAGCAAAGGGAACAAATGACCAGTACCTGATCAACATTACAACATCACAAGCAAGTTCCAATGAACCCAATGAACAAAGACAGTGAACAAAGACAGAGAGGACATGGTCAAAGAAATGGCCAAATCATCACCTAAACCCATTGTGGTGCAAATGAGAGGCAGCCTCTCCCAGCTAGACTCAAAACTCGTAGAGTTAAAAGATCAAGTCCTGGACCAGCTCTCTACCAGCACTGACGTAGAGATGGAGCAGCTGCGTGACCAACTCTGCCAGGTAAAGAATGAACACAGATGGTTGATAGAAAATCTGACATCAGAGAGAAATAAAAGGAAATGACAGAAGAACTCTGGAAAAAAAAATATATATAATCCAAGATGGCGTAGCAGTCTTTGTCTTGTCCCATGTTTTTATTTATTTTATTTTTATTTCACCTTTATTTAACCAGGTAGGCAAGTTGAGAACAAGTTCTCATTTACAATTGCGACCTGGCCAAGATAAAGCAAAGCAGTTCGACACATACAACGACACAGAGTTACACATGGAGTAAAACAAACATACAGTCAATAATACAGTATAAACAAGTCTATATACGATGTGAGCAAATGAGGTGAGATAAGGGAGGTAAAGGCAAAAAGGCCATGGTGGCAAACTAAATACAATATAGCAAGTAAAACACTGGAATGGTAGATTTGCAATGGGAGAATGTGCAAAGTAGAAATACAAATAATGGGGTGCAAAGGAGCAAAATAAATAAATAAATAAAATACAGTAGGGAAAGAGGTAGTTGTTTGGGCTAAATTATAGGTGGGCTATGTACAGGTGCAGTAATCTGTGAGCTGCTCTGACAGTTGGTGCTTAAAGCTAGTGAGGGAGATAAGTGTTTCCAGTTTCAGAGATTTTTGTAGTTCGTTCCAGTCATTGGCAGCAGAGAACTGGAAGGAGAGGCGGCCAAAGAAATAATTGGTTTTGGGGGTGACTAGAGAGATATACCTGCTGGAGCGTGTGCTACAGGTGGGAGATGCAATGGTGACCAGCGAGCTGAGATAAGGGGGGACTTTACCTAGCAGGGTCTTGTAGATGACATGGAGCCAGTGGGTTTGGCGACGAGTATGAAGCGAGGGCCAGCCAACGAGAGCGTACAGGTGGCAATGGTGGGTAGTATATGGGGCTTTGGTGACAAAACGGATTGCACTGTGATAGACTGCATCCAATTTGTTGAGTAGGGTATTGGAGGCTATTTTGTAAATGACATCGCCAAAGTCGAGGATTGGTAGGATGGTCAGTTTTACAAGGGTATGTTTGGCAGCATGAGTGAAGGATGCTTTGTTGCGAAATAGGAAGCCAATTCTAGATTTAACTTTGGATTGGAGATGTTTGATATGGGTCTGGAAGGAGAGTTTACAGTCTAACCAGACACCTAAGTATTTGTAGTTGTCCACGTATTCTAAGTCAGAGCCGTCCAGAGTAGTAATGTTGGACAGGCGGGTAGGTACAGGTAGCGATCTGTTGAAGAGCGTGCATTTAGTTTTACTTGTATTTAAGAGCAATTGGAGGCCACGGAAGGAGAGTTGTATGGCATTGAAGCTTGCCTGGAGGGTTGTTAACCTCTTGAACCTATAGGGGCGCTGTGTCATTATTGGATAAAAAGACGTGCCCGTTTTAAGCGCAATATTTTGTCATGAAAAGATGCTCGACTATGCATGGAATTGACAGCCTTGGAAAGACACAACTCTGACGTCTCCAAACCTGCAAAGATATGATCTGTGCGTGCCCCAGAACTAATGCAACAGGCGAAACCAAGATGATGTTTCATACAGGAAATGCCCCGGATTCTGAAGGCGCTGTGTTCCAATGTCTCCTTATATGGCTGTGAATGCGCCAGGAATGAGCCTGCGCTTTCTGTATATTCTCTGAGGTGTCTGCAGCATTGTGACGTGTTTGTAGGCATATCATTGGAAGATTGACCATAAGAGACTACATTTACCTGGTGTCCCGCCCGGTGTCCTGTGTGCGTAATCAGTAAGTCCATGCGTAAGTCCATGCATTTCTTCAGAATTGAAAGTAAACTGCCACAATGGATTTTATCGTCGATAGATATGTGAAAAACACCTTGAGGATTGATTCTAAACGTTTGCCATGTTTCTGTCGATATTATGGAGTTAATTTGGAAAAAAGTTCGCGGTTTTTTTTTTTTTTTCTTACCCAAACGTGATGAACAAAACGGAGTGATTAGTCGACACAAATAATATTTTTTGTAAAAACGGAACATTTGCTATCTAACAGAGTCTCCTCATTGAAAACATCTGAAGTTCTTCAAAGGTAAATTATTTTATTTGAATGCTTTTATGTTTTTTGTGGAAAATGTTGCATGCTGAATGCTAGGCTTAATGCAATGCTAGGCTATCAATACTCTTACACAAATGCTTGTTTAGCTATGGTTCAAAAGCATATTTTGAAAATCTGAGATGACAGTGTTGTTAACAAAAGGCTAAGCTTGAGAGCAAATAGATTAATTTCATTTCATTAGCCATTTTCATGAATAGTTAATGTTGTGTTATGCTAATGAGCTTGCTGATAGATTTACACAATCCTGGATACAGGGGTTTTTTCGTAGCTAAACGTGACGCAGAAAATGGAGCGATTTGTCCTAAACAAATAATCTTTCAGGAAAAACTGAACATTTGCTATCTGAGAGTCTCCTCATTGAAAACATCTGAAGTTCTTCAAAGGTAAATTATTTTATTTGAATGCTTTTCTGTTTTTTTGTGTAAATGTTGCCAGCTGAATGCTAAATGCTACGCTAAATGCTACGTTAGCCATTAATACTGTTACACAAATGCTTGTTTTGCAATGGTTGAGAAGCATATTTTGAAAATCTGAGATGACAGTGTTGTTAACAAAATGCTAAGCTTGAGAGCTAGCATATTTATTTAATTTCATTTGCGATTTTCATGAATAGTTAACGTTGCGTTATGGTAATGAGCTTGAGTCTGTATTCACGATCCCGGATCCGGGATGGGGAGATCAGAAAGGTTAACACAGTGTCCAAAGAAGGGCCAGAAGTATACAGAATGGTGTTGTCTGCGTAGAGGTGGATCAGAGACTCACCAGCAGCAAGAGCGACCTCATTGATGTATACAGAGAAGAGAGTCGGTCCAAGAATTGAACCCTGTAGCACCCCCATAGAGACTGCCAGAGGTCCGGACAGCAGACCCTCCGATTTGACACACTGAACTCTATCAGAGAAGTAGTTGGTGAACCAGGCGAGGCAATCATTTGAGAAACCAAGGCTGTCGAGTCTGCCGATGAGGATGTGGTGATTGACAGAGTCGAAAGCCTTGGCCAGATCAATGAATACGGCTGCACAGTAATGTTTCTTATCGATGGCGGTTAAGATATCATTTAGGACCTTGAGCGTGGCTGAGGTGCACCCATGACCAGCTCTGAAACCAGATTGCATAGCAGAGAAGGTATGGTGAGATTCGAAATGGTTGGTAATCTGTTTGTTGACTTGGCTTTCGAAGACCTTAGAAAGGCATGGTAGGATAGATATAGGTCTGTAGCAGTTTGGGTCAAGAGTGTCACCCCCTTTGAAGAGGGGGATGACCGCAGCTGCTTTCCAATCTTTGGGAATCTCAGACGACACGAAAGAGAGGTTGAACAGGCTAGTAATAGGGGTGGCAACAATTTTGGCAGATAATTTTAGAAAGAAAGGGCCAGATTGTCTAGCCCGGCTGATTTGTAGGGGTCCAGATTTTGCAGCTCATTCAGAACATCAGCTGAGCAGATTTGGGAGAAGGAGAAATGGGGAAGGCTTGGGCGAGTTGTTGTGGAGGGTGCAGTGCTGTTGATCGGGGTAGGAGTAGCCAGGTGGAAAGCATGGCCAGCCGTAGAAAAATGCTTATTGAAATTCTCAATTATGGTGGATTTATCAGTGGTGACAGTGTTTCCTATCTTCAGTGCAGTGGGCAGCTGGGAGGAGGTGTTCTTATTCTCCATGGACTTTACAGTGTCCCAGAACTTTTTTGAGTTAGTGTTGCAGGAAGCAAATTTCTGCTTGAAAAAGCTAGCCTTGGCTTTTCTAACTGCCTGTGTATAATGGTTTCTAGCTTCCCTGAACAGCTGCATATCACGGGGGCTGTTCGATGCTAATGCAGAACGCCATAGGATGTTTTTGTGTTGGTTAAGGGCAGTCAGGTCTGGGGAGAACCAAGGGCTATATCTGTTCCTGGTTCTAAATTTCTTGAATGGGGCATGTTTATTTAAGATGGTTAGGAAGGCATTTAAAAAAAATATCCAGGCATCCTCTACTGACGGGATGAGATCAATATCCTTCCAGGATACCCCGGCCAGGTCGATTAGAAAGGCCTGCTCGCTGAAGTGTTTCAGGGAGCGTTTTACAGTGATGAGTGGATATGTGTATATATATATTTTTTTTAATATATTTTTCTTTGCATTCTTTTTAATATTTTTCCTAAACCTCAACTTCAAAATACCCTCCTGCAACCTCCCTCACCCAATGTGGTATGGATCTGTTTTTTCAAAAGTATTTCTATTTACCCCCGAACTGGAATACCTCAACTGAAGCTAGCTAGCTACCAGCTATCATTCAGTTAACCACTGCTAGCGGTCATCAGCTAACCTTTAGCTTGGAAAGCTCTCACCAGTTCGTACAAAGTGTTTCAAACCAGAGCATACAGGACCTATTTTTCTCTCCATATCCCGGATTCCTACCGGAAATTCTGAACCATTTCATCCGGATCATCACAGCTAGCTAACCGCAACCCGGGTTGACTACTCCTGGCTAACGTTTCCGTCCCGGAGCTAGCACCAACTAGCCTGGAGCTAGCCCATGCTAGACCCATCTCCCGGCTAGGGCTCCTGGGCTACTCCTGAAGCCCACTCCACGGCTACAATATCCGGACCCCTTCTACTGCCGGTACGGGGCACGGAACACCGCCGATCCTTCACGACTGGAATACCGACAATCTGCCCGAGGCCCCTCAGGCGCAACGTTCCCTGAAGGCCCATTCTGCTAACCACGGCCTGCTAGCTATCTAGACCATATTGGACTGCTAGCTGATCCATCGGCCAGTTTCTTGCACCACTATACCCATTTTGCCAATTGGACTTGGACCCCTCTGCTACTTGGAACCCTACTAGTTCCACGACTGGTCTATCGACGTCACCTCACGAGGCAAAAACAAGCGTCCATCTAAGGCCCTTATGCTAGCTTGCTAGCCCCGGCCTGCTAACTGTCTGAATCGCCATGTCCCCAGCCAGCCCAACCACCCACTGGACCCATACGATCACTTGGCTATGCGTGCCTCTCCCTAATATCAATAAGCCTTGTCCATTACTGTCTTATTTAACTGTAGAGCCTCTAGCCCTGCTCAATATGCCTTAACCAACCATGTTGTTCCACCTCCCACATATGCGATGACACCACCTGGTTTAAACGTCTCTAGAGACTATATCTCTCTCATCATTACTCAATGCCTAGGTTTACCTCCAATGTACTCTCTTCCTACCATACCTTTGTCTGTACATTATGTCTTGAATCTATTCTATCGTGCCCAGAAACCTGCTCCCTTTACTCTCTGTTCCGAACGTGCTAGACTACCAGTTCTTATAGCCTTTAGCCGTACCCTTATCCTACTTCTCCTCTGTTGCTCTGGTGATGTAGAGGTTAACCCAGGCCCTGCAGTGCCTAGCTCCACTCCTACTCCCCAGGTGCTCTCATTTGTTGACTTCTGTAACCGTAAAAGCCTTGGTTTCATGCATGTTAACATTAGAAGCCTACTTCCTAAGTTTGCTTTATTCACTGCTTTAGGTCATTCTGCCAACCCGGATGTCTTAGCCGTGTCTGAATCCAGGCTCAGGAAAACCACCAAAAACCCTGAAATTTCCATCCCTAACTATAACATTTTCGCCAAGATAGAACTGCCAAAGGGGGCGGTGTTGCAATCTACTGCAGAGATAGCCTGCAGCGTTCCATCTTACTATCCAGGTCTGTACCAAAACAATTTGAGCTTCTACTTCTAAAAATGTACCTTTCCAGAAACAAGTCTCTCACTGTTGCCGCTTGCTATAGACCACCCCTCTGCCCCCAGCTGTGCCCTGGACACCATATGTGAATTGATTGCCCCCCATCTATCTCCTGAGCCCGTGCTGCTAGGTAACCTAATCTGGGACGTGCTTAACACCCCGGCCATCCTACAATCTAAGCTTGATGCCCTCAATCTCACAAATGATCTATGAACCTACCAGGTACAACCCCAAATCCGTAAACACGGGCAACCTCATAGATTTCATCCTAACTAACTCGCCCTCCAAATACACCTCTGCTGTTTTCAACCAAGATCTCAGCGATCACTGCCTCATTGCCTGCATCCGTAATGGATTTGCGGTCAAACGACCACCCCTCATCACTGTCAAACTCTTCCTAAAACACTTCAGCTAACAGGCCTTTCTAATCGACCTGGCCGGGGTATCCTGGAATGACATTGACCTCATCCCGTCAGTAGAAGATGCCTGGTTATTCTTTAAAAGTGCCTTCCTCACCATCTTAAATAAGAATGCTCCGTTCAAAAAAATGTAGAACCAGGAATAGACATAGCCCTTGGTTCACTCCAGACCTGTCTGCCCTTGACCAGCACAAAAACATCCTGTGGCGTTCTGCATTAGCATCGAATAGCCCCAGTGAAATAAAACTTTTCAGGGAAGTTAGGAACCAATATACACAGGCAGTTAGGAAAGCTAAGGCTAGCTTTTTCAAACAGAAATTTGCATCCTGTAGTACAAACTCAAAAAAGTTCTGGAACACTGTAAAGTCCATGGAGAATAAGAGCACCTCCTCCCAGCTGCCCACTGCACTGAGGCTAGGAAACACTGTCACCACCGATAAATCAACAATAATTGATAATTTCAAGAAGCATTTTTCTACGGCGGGCCATGCTTTCCACCTGGCTATCCCTACCCCGGTCAACAGCCCTGCACTCCCCACAGCAACTTGCCCAAACCTCTCCCACTTCTCCTTCACCCAAATCCAGATAACTGATGTTCTGCAAAAGCTGCCAAATCTGGACCTCTACAAATCAGCCGGGGTAGACAATCTGGACCCTCTCTTTCTAAAATGATCTGCCAAAATTGATGCAACCCCTATACTAGCCTATTCAACCTCTTTTGTATCGTCTGAGATTCCCATAGATTGGAAAGCTGCCACGGTCATCCCCCTCTTCAAAGGGTTCAATTATTGGGCCGACTATTCTTTGTCTACATCAATGATGTCGCTCTCGCTGCTGGTGATTCTTTGATCCACCTCTTATGCAGACAACACCATTCTGTATACCGCTGGCCCTTCGTTGGACACTGTGTTAACTAACCTCCAGATGAGCTTCAATGCCATACAACACTCCTTCCGTGGCCTCCAACTGCTCTTAAATGCAAGTAAAACTAAATGCATGCTCTTCAACCGATCACTGCCCGCACCTGACGGCCTGTCCAGCATCACTACTGACCATCCTACCGATCCTCGACTTCGGCGATATCATTTACAAAATAGCTTCCAACACTCTACTCAACAAATTGGATGCAGTCTATCACAGTGCCATCCGTTTTCCCACCAAAGCCCCATATACTACCCACCACTGCAACCTGTATGCTCGCTTGTTGGCTGGCCCTCGCTTCATACTCATCGTCAAACCCACTGGCTCCAGGTTATCTACAAGTCTCTGCTAGGTAAAGCCCTGCCTTATCTCAGCTCACTGTTCACCATAGCAGCACCCACCCGTAGCACACGCTCCAGTAGGTATATCTCACTGGTCATCCCCAAAGCCAATTCTTCCTTTGGCCGCTTCTCCTTCCAGTTCTCTGCTGCCAATGACTGGAACGAACTGCAAAAATCTCTGAAGCTGGAGACTCCTACCTCACTCACTAGCTTAAAGTACCAGCTGTCAGAGTAGCTCACAGATCACTGCACCAGTACATAGCTCATCTGTAAATGGCCCATCCAATCTACCTCATCCCCATACTGTATTTATTTATCTTGCTCCTTTGCACCCCAGTATCTCTACTTGCACATTCATCCTCTGCATATCCTACCACTCCAGTGTTTAATTGCTATATTGTAATTACTTTGCCACCATGGCCTATTTATTGCCTTACCTCTCTTATCCTACCTCATTTGCACATGCTGTATTTAGATTTTCCTACTGTATTATTGATTGTACGTTTGTTTATTCCATGTGTAACTCTGTGTTGTATGTGTCGAACTGCTATGCTTTATCTTGGCCAGGTCACAGTTGCAAATGAGAACTTGTTCTCAACTAGCCTACCTGGTTAAATAAAGGTAAAATAAAAAATGAAGACCGTGACAATGAGAAAAGTAGAGGAGATCAAGGAGGAGATGAGAAAAAAGCTTTTAGAAGTAAAAAAGGACCTGAAGAACAGAGGACACCATCACTTCATGCAAGACCATGTCCACCTAAACTGGTGATGTGCAAACGTCTTAGCAAAGTTGCTAAAGTACATGGCCAATATGCGAAGAAAGACTAAGAGCATCCGGCCTATGGGAAGCCAGCAAATAAGAACATCACACCCAGAGAGCCCTCCACCAAGAGAAGTCAGCACTCCGCCCAGAGAGACACTCACATATAACCCAGAGAGCCCAGCACTCCACCCAGAGACTCCCACACTCCACCCAGAGACTCCCACACTCCACCCAGAGTCCAGCACTCCGCCCAGAGAGCCCAGCTCTCCGCCCAGAAACTTCCACAGTCCACCCTGAGTCCAGCACTCCGCCCAGAGAGACCATCACCTCACCCAGAGAGCCCAGCACTCCATTGAGTGTGACCAATGAACAAGTTGAAGAAGTTTTACTTTTAGCAGTAACATTGGATAGTCAGTTATCATGGTCAAGTCATATTGACAAAGTTGTTGTGAAGATGATGAGAGGCATGTCTGCGTTGTTCTGTACTATTGTTCAGGCTTTGATCTTGTCCCATCTTGATTACTGTCTGGTAATATAGTCCGGTGTAGCAAAGACAGACCTAGCAAAGCTGCAGCTGTCACAAAACAAAGCAGCATGCCTTTCCCTTAATAACTGCACACAGAGAACTAACATCAACAAAATGCATGACAGTCTTTCACGGTTGAGTTGAGGAGACTGCTTTTCTTCTAGTCTTTTTAAGACACATTTTTGTGTTGAAAATGCCTAACCACTTGTATAATCTATTTGCATTCACTTCAAACAGACAGAGTACCAGTCAACATTTTGGACACACGTACTCATTCAAGGGTTTTTCTTAATTGTTACTATTTTCTACATTGTAGAATAATAGTGAAGACATCAAAGCTATGAAATAACACATGGAATCATGTAGTAACTAAAGTGAAACAAATCAAAATATTTTATATTTGAGATTCTTCAAATAACCACCCTTTGCCTTGATGACAGCTTTGCACACTCAGGGCATTCTCTCAACCAGCTTCATGAGAAATGCTTTTCCAACAGTCTTGAAGGAGTTCACACATATGCTGAGCACTTGTTGGCTGCTTATCCTTCACTCTGCGGTCCAACTCATCCCAAACCATCTCAATTGGGTTGATGTCAGGTGATTGTGGAGGCCAGGCCATCTGATGCAGCACTCCATCACTCTCCTTCTTGGTTAAATAGCCCTTACACAGCCTGGAGCTGTGTTTTGGGTCATTGTCCTGTTGAAAAACAAATGATAGTTCAACTAAGCACAACCCAGATGAGATGACATATCGCTGCAGAATGCTGTGGTAGCCATACTGGTTAAGTGCGTCTTGAATTCAAAATAAATCACTGACAGTGTCACCAGCAAAGCCCCCCACACCATCACACCTCCTCCTCCACGGTGACAACCACACATGCAGAGATCATCCGTTCACCTACTTTGCGTCTCACAATGATAAAAAAAAATCTCAAACTTGGAATCATGTGACCAAAGGACAGATTTCCACTGGTCTAATGTCCATTGCTCATGTTTCTTGGCCGAAGCAAATTTCTTCTTCTTATTGGTGTCCTTTAGTAGTGGTTTCTTTGCAGCAATTCGACCATGAAGGCCTGATTCACGCAGTCTCCTCTGAACAGTTGATTTTGAGATGTGTCTGTTACATGAACTCTGAAGCATTTATTTGGGCTGCAATCTGAGGTGCAGTTAACTCTAATTATCCTCTGCAGCAGAGCTAACTATTCCTTTCCTGTGGCGGTCCTCATGACAGCCAGTTTCATCATATCGCTTGATGGTTTTTGCGACTGCACTTTAACTTCTTGGTGACAGGGGGCAGTATTTTCATGTCCGGATGAAATGCATGCCCAAATTCAACTGCCTGCTACTCATCCCCAGAAGATAAGATATGCATATTATTAGTAGATTTGGATAGAAATCACTCTGAAGTTTCTAAAACTGTTTGAATCATGTCTGTGAGTATAACTTATGTTGCAGGCGAAACTGAGGACAAACCATTCAGATTGTTTTTTTTTGAGGTCACTCTTTTCATTGGGAATCCAGATTTCTAAGGGACCTTCTTGCAGTACCTATCGCTTCCACTGGATGTCAACAGTCTTTAGAAATTGGTTGAGGTTTTTCCTTTGTGTAATGAAGTACGGCCATCTTGAACGAGGGTAACTTAAAGTGTACTGTTAGATAGAGGCGTGTGACCAGAAAGCTAGCTACAGTTTGTTTTCCTCCTGTATTGAACACAGATCATCCCGTCTTCAATTTGATAAATTATTAACGTTAAAAAATACCTAAAATTGTATTACAAAAGTAGTTTGAAATGTTTTGGCAAAGTTTACAGGTAACTTTTGAGATATTTTGTTTTGATATCTTTTTCTGGATCAAACGCGCCAAATAAATGGACATTTTGGATATATATCGATGGAATTAATCAAAACAAAAGGACCATTTGATGTTTATGGGACATATTGGAGTGCCAACAAAAGAAGCTCGTCAAAGGTAAGGCATGAATTACATTTTTATTTCTGTGTTTTGTGTCGCGCCTGCAGGGTTGAAATATGCTTATCTTGCTTTGTTTACTATGGTGCTATCCTCAGACAATAGCATTGTTTGCTTTCGCCGAAAAGCCTTTTTGAAATCTGACATGTTGGCTGGATTCAAAACAAGTGTAGCTTTCATTTGCTATCTTGCGTGTGTGATTTCATGAAAGTTAGATTTTTATAGTAATTTATTTTAATTTGGCGCTCTGCATTTTCACTGGCTTTTTTCACTGGACGCTAGCGTCCCACATATCCCAGAGAGGTTAAGAAACTTTCAAAGTTCATGAAATGTTCCGCATTGACTGACCTTCATGTCTTAAAGTAATGATGGACTGTTGTTTTTCTTTTTGCTTATTTGAGCTCTTCTTGCCATAATATGGACTTGTTCTTTTACCAAATAGGGCTATCTTCTGTGTACCTTCCCTACCTTGTCACAACACAACTGATAGGCTGAAACACATTAAGAAGAAAATAAATTCCACAAATTAACAAGGCACACCTGTTAACTTCACTAGGGTAGGGGGCAGCATTGGGAATTTTGGATGAAAAGCGTGCCCAAATTAAACTGCCTGCTACTCAGCCATAAAAGCTAGAGTATAACAGAACTCACATGGCAGGCAAAAACCTGCAAAAAAAATCCAACCAGGAAGTGGGAAATCAGAGATTTGTAGTTTTTCAACTCATTGCCTATCGAATACACAGTGTCTATGGGGTCATATTGCACTTCCTAAGGCTTCCACTAGATGTCAGTCTTTAGAACCTTGTTTGAGGCTTCTACTGTGAAGTGGGGGCGAATGAGAGGGGATTGAGTCAGAGGTCTGCCAGAGAGACATGAGCTGACCACGCGTGATAGTTAGCTTGCGTTCCATTGCAATTCTACAGACAAAGGAATTCTCCGGTTGGAACATTATTGAAGATTTATGTTAACATCCTAAAGATTGTCTGCACCTAGTGATCGCGCCTCATGAATTTTGATTACTGGGCTAAACGCGCGAACAAAAAGGAGGTATTTGGACATAAATGATGGACATTATCGTACAAAACAAACATTTATTGTGGAACTGGGATTCCTGGGAGTGCATTCTGATGAAGATCATCAAAGGTAAGTGAATATTTATAATTCTATTTCTGACTACACAACATGGCAGATATCTGTTTGGGTTGTTTTGGTCTCTGAGCGCTGTACTCAGATTATTGCATGGTGTGCTTTTTCCGTAAAGTTTTTTAGAAATCTGACACAGCGGTTGCATTAAGGAGAAGTGGATCTAAAATCCATGCATAACAGTTGTATCGTTTAGCAATGTTTATTTTGAGTATTTCTGTAAATTGATGTGGCTCTCTGCAAAATCACTGGATGTTTTGGAACTACTGAACATAAAGTGCCAATGTAAACTCAGATTTTTGGATATAAATATGAACTTTACCGAACAAAACCTACATGTATTGTGTAACATGAAGTCCTATGAGTGTCATATCTCTTTCTGCTTTTTGTGACTCCTCTCTTTGGCTGGAAAAATGGCTGTGTTTTTCTGTGACTTGGCTCTGACCTAACAATCGTTTGGTGTGCTTTCGTCATGAAGCCTTTTTGAAATCGGACACTGTGGCTGGATTTACAACAAGAGTATCTTTAAAAATGTTGTAAAATACTTGTATGTTTGAGGAATTTTAATTCTGGGATTTTTGTTTTGAATTTGGTGCCCTGCAGTGTCACTGGCTGTTGACGCTAGCGTCCCACATACCCCAGTGAGGTTAATTGAAATGCATTCCAGGTGACTACTCAATGAAGCTGGTTGAGAGAATGCCAAGACTGTGCAACGCTGTCATCAAGGCAAACGGTGGCTACTTTGAAGAATCTCAAATAAAAAATATACTTTGATTTGTTTAACCATTTTTTTGGTTACTACATGATTGGATATGTGTTATTTCAAAGTGTTGATGTCTTCACTACTATTCCACAATGTAGAAAATAGTACAAATAAAGAAACTGTTGAATGAGTAGGTGTGTCCAAACTTTTGACTGGTACTGTACATAACCCACCAGACACACTACTATGGGTTTCTCCACTGTACCCAAACCCAAAACAGATTTAATACATCGCTCAGTTATGTATAGAGCCATGTCATCGTGGAATGCTCTGCCACCAGACGTTACTCAGGCAAAAAGCACATTTAGCTTTAAAAAAAACGGATAAAAAAACAACATATTGTTTCACAGAGCCTCCTCTTTCTAAATATCTAATTTAACTGTATACAATAATATGAATATGTATATTTGAATAGTGTGTAAATAATATTTTTGTTCTGTGTCTATCCAATTTATAACTCTTATTTATTTTTATTTGTTTATTTATTTTTATTTGTTTATGTTTATTTGTTATTATTAATTATATTTAATGTCCTTGTCTATAACTGCACTTTGTCAAATTTGTACGTTTTATGTGGACCCCAGATAGAGTAGCTGCTGCATGTGCAGGAGCGAATGTGGATACTAATAACCTAAACTATACTCCACTCACCACAGGGTTGACACATGTAGAGGCCATGGCGGTGAGGTGGCAGGCGGAGAACACAGCATCATGCTGGCAGGCGGGCAGCGCCTGGTGGTCCCAGTCGAATATCGTGTTGAACACGTTGAGCGGCAGCCAGCAGAGGGCGAAGGCGGCAACGATGGCCGCCAACATAGCATTGATCCTCTGGGCTCCTCGGGCCTTCCGGCTCCGCTCCACCACGTCCCTGGAGGGGAAAAACACAGGAAAACACTTTAGTTTCTGTTTTCTTAGTCTGTTTATTTGTTCTATGTGTATCTGTTGTAATTTTGTTTGATCAATGGGTGGCCACCGGAATGGACTAAACGGATGGGATTTAACCATACTTTACCAGGTACTTAATCATTTCATTAACATTTCTATTTATTCATTAACTGTTCATTGTCTATCCTCTTTGATGATCCTTAGACTATTACTCCATTCATTTATTTTATTCACCTATTCATCATTGGCCACTCATTGACTACCATTAATTGACTCCTGTCCTGATGTATTACCTGCGTCTGAGTAGGCATACTATTATTGACTATTCACTAACTCATTAATCTGACAATTCTTTGACTGTCGTGTGTGTGTGTGTGTGTGTGTGTGTCTGTCTGTGCTTGCGAGCATGCATGAGTGCATGTGTGTGTGTGCTGGTGTGAGTGTGCATGTGTGTGTGTGTGTGTGTGTGTGTGTGCGCATGTGTGTGTCACCTGCGTCGACGTAGGCGTAGGAATATGCGGAGGTAGCAGAGCAGCACTAGTAGCAGAGGGAGGCAGTACTGGAACAGCAGCAGGGAGGTGGTGTAGGCCAGACGGTGTCTTTCAGTCGGCCATTTCTCCAAACAGATCACATGGTCTCTGAGGAGAGAGAGCGAGGGAGGGAGAGAGAGAGCGGGAGAGAAGGAGAGCAAGAGAGAGAGAGAGAGAGAGGGAGGGAAAGAATGAGAGTGGAAGAGAGCAAGAGAGAGAGACCAAACGTAATTCATGGATCAGTGGATCACCTCAACAACTTCCAGTGAAATTGCAGAGCTCCAAATTCAAATTACTATAAATATTATACTTTCATGAAATCACAAGTGCAATACATCAAAATAAAGCTTTACTTGTTGTTAATCCAGCTGCCGTGTCAGATTTCAAAAAGGCTTTACGGCGAAAGCAAACCATGCCATTATCTGAGGACAGCGCTCAGCACACAAAACATTAAACAGTTAGCAGCCAAGTAGATTAGTCACGAAAGTCAGAAATAGCAATACAATTTATCACTTACCTTTGATGATCTTCATATGGTTGCACTCACAAGACTCCCAGTTACACAATAAATGTTCCTTTTGTTCGATAAAGTCCCTCTTTATATCCAATAACCTCCATTTTGTTGGCGCATTTTGTTCAGTAATCCAATGGCTCAAATGCGGTCACAAGAGGCAGACAAATTCCAAATAGTATCCGTAAAGTTCGTAGAAACATGTAGAACGATGTTTATAATCAACCCTCAGGTTGTTTTAGCCTAAATAATCTATAATATTTCAACCGGACAATAGCGTCGTCTATATAAAAGAAAAACAACGAAAGGCGCGCTCTCGGGATTGCGCACCAAACAGGTTGGGGACTTTCCACTGGCCTCTCATTGAAACGGCTAATTCTCCCTAATTTTTCAGAATAAAGGCCTGAAACAATGTCTTAAGACTGTTCATGGCTAGTGGAAGCCATATGGAACGCAATCTGGGTCCCAACCATTTATATGGTGGATAGGCTTTCAATGGAAAAACACCCATTTCAAAATAAATCCTGAATGGATTTTCCTCAGGTTTTCACCTGCCATTTCAGTACGATACTGGTTCCCAATTGGGAATCAACCCTCCCACGTTCAGCTGAAACGGTGGCGCATGGAACGCAAAAATATTCTTAAAAATATTTAACCTCCACACATTAACAAGTCCAATAGCTCAAATGAAAGATAAACATCTTGTTCATCTAGCCAGCAAGTCAGATTTCTAAAATGTTTTACGGCGAAAACATAGCACATATATATGTAAAACCACCACCAGACACAGCTCATTTCAATAGCCAAAACATGCAATCAACAAACGCAGGATTAAAAAATAAATCGCTCACTAACCTTTTGAAAATCTTCATCAGATGACAGTAATATGACATATTACACAGTACATTTTTTTTTTTTTCAATATGCCATTTATATCCATAAATGTCCATTTACAGTGAGTTCACCTTCAGAAATTACTCAAAAATGCCCGCAGGAAATCTATGTAGCGCGGCAAGATAACGTAAATAGACATCATAAACTTTGACTAAATATATATGTTCTACATATAGTTAGAAAGATACACTGCTTCTTTATGCAACCGCTGTGTTAGATTTATTTTTAACGTTACAGAAATCGCACACTATTCCATATGCTGAGACAGCGCTCAGTTCCAAGCTACATTTCCACGTAATGTTGGAGTCAACAGAAACACAGATTTAAGCATAAATATTCCCTTACCTTCGATGGTCTTCGTTCAGAATGTTCTGGAAGGCTTCATACTTACCCAATACATCGTTTGGTTTCAAGTCTTGCGTCTTTGTATTAGCTACTGCTAATAACATCAGCTGAAATGCACCCAAAACGTCCTCTGGTCCGGATAAGTTGCGCATCAAAACTTCAAAATTACACATTATATGTCGACTAAACAGGTCAAACTAAGTGCAGAAGCAAGCTTTATGATGTTTTAGACGTGCAAAACAAACTTCAATTCAATCGGCCATCGTCTGCCCTTCTCTTGAGTGCTGGAAACAAAGGAATGGCTGGGACCAATTCGCGCCCATACGCACAGACTATTCTCTCGTGGCACGCACTAATTTCACTCCCATAGGGTCAATTCTCGCGGGATTTGAACGATTTGAAGCTCTAATGAAAGAGGACATCTAGCAGAAGAGATAGAAAGTGTCCCCAGAATCATAGCTGGTTGGGAAGGGTGGGGGCCATGACGTCAAAGTTGCTCCAACTTTCATGGCCACAAAAACTAGTTTGGAAGAATGCCTGCCCTGTGAGTTCTGCTATACTTACAGACATAATTCCAACGGTTTTAGAATCTTTAGAGTGTTTTCTATCCAATAATAATTTTTATTTGCATATATTACCAATTTTTGACAGATTTTTTTTCCAGTTTACTAGGGGTACCCAATCTCTCCAAAGGGGGCGTATGTCTGCCATATCCTTAACAGGTTTTAAGACTGTTCATGGCTAGTGGAAGCCATATGGAACGCAATCTGGGTCCCAACCATTTATATGGTGGATAGGCTTTCAATGGAAAAACACCCATTTCAAAATAAATCCTGAATGGATTTTCCTCAGGTTTTCACCTGCCATTTCAGTTCCGTTATACTCACAGACATTATTTTAACAGTTTTGGAAACTTTAGTGTGTTTTCTATCCAAATATATCCAATTATTTGCATATCCTAGCTTCTGGGCTTGAGTAGCAGGCAGATTACTTTGGGCATGCTTTTCATCCAAAATTCCGAATGCTGCCCCCTATCCTAAAAAAGTTAAGGAAAGCTTTGAATATGTACAGACTCAGTGAGAATAGCCTTGCTATTGAGAAATGCCGTCGTAGGCAGACCTGGCTCTCAAGAAAAGACAGGCTATGTGCACACTGCCCACAAAATTAGGTGGAAACTGAGCTGCACTTCCAAATTCCTGCCAAATGTATGACCATATTAGAGATACATATTTCCCTCAGACTACACAGATCCGCAAAGAATTTGAAATCAAACCCAATTTTGATAAACTCCCATATCTACTGGGTGAAATATCACAGTGTGCCATCACAGCAGCAACATTTGCAACCTGTTGCTACAAAAAAACTATTGAATAACAAACACCATTGTAAATACAACCCATATTTATGTTTTTTTATTTTCCCTTTTGTACTTTAACTATTTGCACATAAAATTACATTTGACATGTCATTCTTCTGGGACTTTTGTGAGTGTAATGTTTACTGTACATTTTTTTATTGTTAATTTCACTTTTGTTTATTATCCATTTCACTTGGTTTGGTAATGTAAACATATGTTTCCCATGACAATAAAGCCCTTGAATTGAATTGAGAGAGAGGGGGGGGGGGGAGAAGGAGAGCGAGAGAGAGAGAGGAAGGGAGAGAATGATAGACAAAGAGAGCGTTCGTAAATTCATCAGTTGTTCTGCGCTCTGGCACACTCAGACGAGAGTGCTCTGAAATCAGAGTATCAGAGTGCATTTATGAACACACCCACACACACACTGACTCACCTGAAGGGGTTGGCAGGCAGGGTGAGGTTCTGGAAGGGGTTGTCGGTCAGAATGTTGTAGGACAGGAACGGGAGTGATATGAAGCAGGCGACCAACCAGGTGAGACCTACGGCCAGGTAGGAGTGGCCTGCTGCTGGGGACCAGCCAGTAGGGTGCAGGATCAACTGATGGCGCTCCAACGCAATCAACACCAGGGAGAAAATAGACACCGTCACTGACACACACTGTACAAACGGAGTGACCTGATGGGGAAGAGAGGAGATAAATAAGGGACAAGAGAGGGAGGAGAAAAGGGCACATTATGGACACAAACAAACACGGCAAGGTTATCAAACAAAGATACAGGAACTCTGAACAAGGATTTTTATTTTTTGAAGAAAAGTCTGTGTTCTCACCTTGCAGAGTGCCTCCCCCAGTACCCAGCGGTCCATCAGAGTGTAGATGACGGTGACAGGTAAACACACCACACACATCAAGATGTCGGAGCAGGACAAGTTGGCGATTAGAATGTTGGTGACATTATGCAGTTCCTTCTGCCGCCCGATGATGAAAACCAGGCCCACATTGCCTAGCAACCCTACTGCGATCACCGTGCTGTAGGCCACGATGAGGAAGGTGGCTCCACTCACCGAGGGTGGACACTGGGCTGACTCTGACCAATCAGAGTTCTCCCAGACGCCAGAGGAGCTACTGTTATTGGTCATGGTGGAAGAAGCGTTTTGGGGGCTGTTAGAGGGAGCTTAATGGTAGAGCCTGGGAGTTGATGGGGGGCTAGAGGCAGCTAAAGGGGGTGTAGAGGGGACAGGGTGACTGGGTAATCAGGCAGTTATAGTCCTTCTATACCCTCCTCAGTTGGCTGATTGGTCGTCAAGATGTTAGAGTCGCTGTGATTGTCTCTCCGAGTCTGCTAATCACTCTTAGTCGTTGAGCCCTCAGTCTGATGGAGACAATATGATTGGTTTGGCTCAGGAGGAGCAAAGTCTATCTGTAAAACAGGGAAGAGAATAGAAAATAATCTCAGTCTATCTACTGTATAATAGAAGAGAATCTGTAAGAAAAAATTGTGAATAGAGGGAGTGGAGGAAAAGTGAATACAACTTAGAAGATATACGTCCAGAAGATGAGAGAAAATGTGAAAAGACAGAACAGAATATGAGAGAAAATGAGATTAGAAGAGAGGACAAGAGGATCATAAAAAATAAATTAGAAAAAAGAAAAGCGGGAACATAATTTAGATGACAGAGAAGGTATGAGAAGGGAGAAGATTAGAAAAATGAAGAGGGGAGAAGTTGAGAACAGAAAAAGAGAGAAGAGAGGGAGAACTAATAAGTAGAGAGAATATATTTATCAAGGCACAAGGCGAGACTCAAATGCAGACACGAGGCAGCTAGTTGGAGTCTTACAATGTTTAATAATCCAAAGGAGTAGGCAAGAGAATGGTCTTGGACAGGCAAAACCAGATCAGAGTCCAGGAGGTACAGAGTGGCAGAAAAGGCTCATGGTCAAGGCAGGCAGAATGATCAGGCATGCGGGTACAAGGTCCAGAAACAGGCAAGGGTCAAAACCGGGAGGACTAGAAAAAGGAGAATGCAAAAAGCAGGAGACCGGGAAACCACTGGTTGACTTGGAAACATACAAGACGAACTGGCACAGAGAGACAGGAAACACAGGGCTAAATACACTGGGGAAAATAAGCGACACCTGGAGGGGGTGGAGACAATCACAGGGACAGGTGAAACAGATCAGGGCGTGACAATATTAAACAGAGAAGATATTAAAGAGAGAAGATATTAAAGAGAGAAAAGGGGGAAAACTAATAAGTAGAAAGAGAATATATTAAAGAGAGAAGAGGGGAAGAACTAATAAGTAGAGAGAAAAGAAGATATGAAGAGGGTGGAAAGGCTTTCATTGTCCACGAAATATTAAAATGTCCACTAAGTATTCAGAAAATCTCTAGCCAGTGTTGAAGAGCTCAAGGAAAGATATTAGAGGAGAGGTGGATGTAATTATATCTGTCTCTCTTCCTTCAGGAACGCAGCTCTCTGTGACAATTACTACAGCTTCTCTCTCTCTTTCAATTAAATTAAATTAAATTCAAGGGGCTCTATTGGCATGGGAAACATGTGTTAACATTGCCAAAGCAAGTGAGGTAGATAATATACTAAAGTTAAATAAACAATACAAATGAACAGTAAACATTTAACATACAGAAGTTTCAAAAGAATAAAGACATTACAAATGTCTTTCTCTTACTCTTTGTCTCTCATTCTATCTCTGTCTCTCTCTTCCTCACACCAGTATAACCATCTCATAATTTCTTCCTCAGAACTTTGCTTCATGTTTTTTTCCCAGCAGGTTGCACACACACACACACACACACACACACACACACACACACACACACACACACACACGCACACAAAAAAAAAACACACAAGCACACATTTATACACACACACATAAAAACACACACAAAAACAAAAAAACACACACACACAAATATACACACAAGCACACATATACACACACATAAAAACACAAACTAAAACAAAACCTGTTACAGTAACAGAAAAAATGTGAGTAGATTTCTGTCTCATTTGCATGAGAGGGGGAGTGCAGCTCAGATGTGGTGTGTAGTCAAGCAATCAGCAATACACTGCCAATTAGGACGGGAAACAAACACACATGAAAGAAGGAGAGGTGAGGGAGACTAGAGAGAGATTGGGAACAAACACACACATTGAAACACAGACACAGACTCCGACACAATGCTCTCAAGTTAATAGTGTGATTATACAGCCCGTCTCACAGAATATTACTGGCTCCTCTGACGAGATTAAACATTAGAGACAAATTACTTAATGTGACCCTCAAAGAATTGTGTGTGAATGTGTGTGTGTGATTCATTATATTAGTCTAGACAGTTGTAGTAGAATATACAACAGTATAACTATAGCTAGACAACAGAGAGTATATATAGTAGAACAGAGATAGACTGTAATATTCTCTGATCTGGCAGCAGACAGGGATGTCTGAAAGCCCTGGCCTCTCTAAAAATACCAACGCGCTCCCAGACACAGACTGACTGTGAATAACACACGCATTCATGCTTGGATGCACACAAACACACAAGCATGTGCAAAGACACACATGCAGACACACACACACATACGCATGCTTGGGCGCATACAAACACACATAAGAATGTGCACTCACACACCTGCACGCACACACAAAAGAGTGAACGTTCCTCCCTCCTAATTTATCTGGTTCATACTCTGCTCTCTTCCTCAGGCCAGTGGTGTCCTGGTTTGACTAAGCTGTTTAGTAAAACCACTCTGAAAGACAATACATCATGCTTATGACACCAGCTCATTGCCACCGACAGATATCAATATCATTAATCCGGAAAACAACTAATATCTCTCTTCTGTTTTGCTAGTCTCCACTGGGCCATTTTACTGTGTTATGAATGTTGCTCACAAATGACCAGTCGCTTTCTTAATGAGTTAACCGCTTCTGCCCTAACTCATTATGAAAGCGACTGGTTATTTGTGATTAACATTTAATATCAGCATCAAAGTAGACATCATGCTAACCTACAAATCCCTGCAAGGTCCTGCACTTCATCTCTAAATGATACTTTTGCTAACAGGTACTGGATCAATTTAAAACTTGCACAAGACAGTTGACAGAATTGTCAAATTTAAAGAAATGTAGCCAATTTATTTGTTACTAAATTTAGCTAACATTACATAACTAATCCAGAGAGTCTTACATTTGCTTCGATACGTCAGTCTCGCCCAGATCGTCATGGCATTTGTAGGTCTTTATGATAGCCACATTAGCAGCAAATTAGCATGGAATTATTCATTTTTAAATACAGGCAAATATATTGATAAAAGTCATTGTCCTAGAGAGAATTACATGATTATCAAAACCTCACGCCAGGGTAAGCCTACACGAAACACAGTGCTTATTTTAAGTGTTTCTAAAATCCCCTATGGGAAAAATGAATGGTGGAAAAACTAATTGGAACCATTTCCCTGTTTGACCACTAGGTTTTATGGGTATTATGACTCATACTGTGGTACTCTATTAGAGCAGCAGGTAGGGATTGATGAGCAGCATGAAAACGAAATCTGTATGAGTGTGTTTGGGGAGGGATGTTGAGTCACTCAGTGGAAAAAATGTATTCAACAGAAGACAATAATGAAGCAAATATCCTCCATCCATCACCTCCAAAACTCCCTGCTGGGATAAACAACTAACTCACATACACGCTAACATTTGTGTCTCCACAGGCTTTCTAGTGTATAGGACACAGTGTTTTCTCTAAAAGGGTAGAATACCAAATCTCCTCTGCTAGCGTATGTGTGTGTGTGCGGGGGGTGAGGGTTGAGTGGATATCATTTACTCAACGGAATACATTAATCAAGCAAATATCCATCATCTCTCACAACTCCCTTCTGGGATAAACAATTTTTCTTCCTCTCCTCCCTCCCCTCTTCTCCTTCCTCTCTCCTCCCCTCCCCCTTTTCTCCTCTCATTCCCTCTCTATCCTCCTCGAATGAGTTGGACCGAAGAGTGAAGGAAAAGCAGCCAACAAGTGCTCAGCATGTGTGAACTCTTTCAAGATGATTGGAAAAGCATTCCAGGTAAATACCTCATGAAGCCGGTTAAGAGTGTGCAAAGCTATCATCAAGGCAAAGGGTGGCAACTTTTTTGGTTACTACATGATTCCATATGTGTTATTTTATAGTTTTGATGACTTCACTACTATTTTACAATGTAGAAAACTGTAAAAAATAAAGAAAAACCCTAGAATGAGTAGGTATGTCCAAACTTCTGACTGGTACTGTATGTCACAATACATGTTAACAATATGTGTTAACATACACTACATGTACAAGAGTATGTGTACACCTGCTTGTCAAACATCATGGACAATAATATGGAGTTGGTTCCCCCTTTGCTGCTATAATAGCCTTCAATCTTCTGGGAAGGCTTTCCACTAGATGCTGGAACATTGCTGCAGGGATTTGCTTCCATTTAGCCACAAGACCATTAGTGAGGTTGGGCACTGATGTTGGGAGATTAGGCCTGGCTCATAGTCAGCGTTCCAATTTATCCCAAAGGTGTTTGATGGGGTTGACAAACCATTTCTGCATGGACCTAACTTTGTGCACGGGACATTTTAATGCAGAAACAAGAAAGGGCCTTCCCCAAACTGTTGCCACAAAGTTGGAAGCACAGAATTGTCTAGAATGTCATTGTAAACTGCAGCGTTAAGATTTCCCTTCACTGGAACTAAAGGGCCTAGCCAGAACCATGAAAAACAGCCAAAGGCCAATATTTCTCCTCCAACAAGCTTTACAGTTGGCACTATATATTGGGGTAGGTAGCATTCTCCTGGCATCCGCCAAACCCAGATTTGTCTGTCGGACTGCCAGATGGTGAAGCATGACATCATACCAGATAATTTTTGTTCACTGCTCCAGAGTCCAATGGCGGCGATCTTTACACCACTCCAGCCAATGCTTGGCATTGAGGAAGGTGATCTTAGGCTTGTGTGTGGCTGCTCGGCCATGGAAACCCATTTAATAAAGCTCTCAACGAACAGTTATTGTGCTAACATTGCTTCCAGATGCAGTTTTGGAACTCGTTAATGGGTGTTGCAACCAAGGACAGATGATTTTTACACGCTACGGCCTCCGCACTCGGTGGTCTCGTTCTGTGAGCTTGTGTGGCCTACCACTTTGCGGCTGAGCTGTTGTTGCTCCTAAACCTTTCCACTTCACAATAACAGCACTTACATTTAACTGGGGCAGCTCTAGCAGGGCATACATTTGACAAACTGACTTGTTGGAAAGGTGGCATCCTATGACGGTGTCACGTTAAAAGTCACTGAGCTCTTCTACTGCCATTGGCAGTACAATGTTCCTTATGGAGATTGCATGGCTGGGTGCTCAATTTTATACACCTGTCAGCAAAGGCTGTGGCTGAAATAGACAAATCCACTCCTTTGAAGGGGTGTCCACATACTTTTTTATATATAGTTAGTTATATGTAATAGAAGCATTATTTCAGTGATACTTGTAATCATGGTAATAAAACATTAGAACAAACACAAAACACTAAACTTAATTTAATCCTATTCATTTTATTTGTTTCTCTCATTGCTTCTTAATTCAGGCATTTTACAGTTGTAAGCCGTTCCCACTTGTCCTTTTGTTGTACCCGGGAAGCGCTTAATGACAGCATTTGTAGGGTGAAAGCAACAACTAGAAGATAAAGAGCACATAGAACAGTTAGGGGTTGGGGTCGTAAATAAAAAATATAATAAATGAAAAAACCTTTATGTGAAAAGCTAATCAGATTCTGTTGAATAAGACATCATTGACCATTAATGCCCTATTTGCAATATTCAATTAAGAGAACCCCATAACAGGGTTGAGGTCAATTTCTATTCAACAAATTGAAGATGTTAAAAGGGATAGTTCACTTTTTTACACCTTATAGTCAATCAGATGGTTCCCTACCCTGAAAGTAGTCCATGGGCCAGGAAAAACTGTAATCTATGGTTCAGAGTTGTTTAAATAGCCACTAATTGCCCCCGTAAACCATATAGTTTTTTTCTTAGCCATCTGACTATAAAGGTGTAAAAAAGTGAACCATCCCTTTAACATCTTCAATTTGTTGAATAGAAATTGACCTCAACCCTGTTATGGGGTATTCGTTTTTAAAGGGATACTGCGAGATTTCGAGATCCAGGTCAGACAAACTAACGAATACCATTTTTGTGTCTCCACGTGCAGTTTGGAAATTGTTGAAGTTAGCATATCGTTAGTTCAGCACAAATGCTGGAAGTCTCCTGGTACAGCGGCCAGCTGATAGCAATATTGCTTCTGTCGCAATGGCGCTGCTAGTACGCGTACCGACGCCATGAGACAGATATATAGATTGCAGCATCATACGCCAACAGGACAGAGATTGAGGAAGTGGATAGAATCTTGTCTCTTTTGATTATCAGTAAAATTAACACATTTGTAAAATATTGCTTACTGTGTATAACTTTATAAGACTATAAATTACCAACCACCCAGCTTTGGAATAGTTAGAAAGTCTATTTCCCTGTTTTTGAGAGGAGGCGGCTACTGTGAAAGACCTCAAGAAATTGCGCTAAGCTAACAATATACTAACTTTAATCATCTCAAAACACGCAGAGACATAAAAAGGGTTCCCATGAGTTTGTCAGACTCTGGGTAGGTAGAAAAACAACCTACATCACGAAATTCAAAGTATCCCTTTAAGCCATGTCAGTGTCTACAATAATATTCACCATTCTTTCTGCCATGAGTCATTTATAAGTTATGTTATTTTTTAAACTATATCATGACAACACCGTACACTGTCAAATACTTATTTGCAATCGATTAACAAAAACCTTCTCACAGTAATAAGTCACATTTTCAGGATTCAATCAGTCTTTTTTTTGGTGGGTAGTATATGGGGCTTTGGTGACAAAACGGATTGCACTGTGATAGACTGCATCCAATTTGTTGAGTAGGGTATTGGAGTCTATTTTGTAAATGACATCGCCAAAGTCGAGGATTGGTAGGATGGTCAGTTTTACAAGGGTATGTTTGGCAGCATGAGTGAAGGATGCTTTGTTGCGAAATAGGAAGCCAATTCTAGATTTAACTTTGGATTGGAGATGTTTGATATGGGTCTGGAAGGAGAGGTTACAGTCTAACCAGACACCTAAGTATTTGTAGTTGTCCACGTATTCTAAGTCAGAGCCATCCAGAGTAGTAATGTTGGACAGGCGGGTAGGTACAGGTAGAGATCGGTTGAAGAGCATGCATTTAGTTTTACTTGTATTTAAGAGCAATTGGAGGCCACGGAAGGAGAGTTGGCATTGAAGCTTGCCTGGAGGGTTGTTAACACAGTGTCCAAAGAAGGGCCAGAAGTATACAGAATGGTGTCGTCTGCGTAGAGGTGGATCAGAGACTCACCAGCAGCAAGAGCGACCTCATTGATGTATACAGAGAAGAGAGTCGGTCCAAGAATTGAACCCTGTGGCACCCCCATAGAGACTGCCAGAGGTCCGGACAGCAGACCCTCCGATTTGACACACTGAACTCTATCAGAGAAGTAGTTGGTGAACCAGGCGAGGCAATCATTTGAGAAACCAAGGCTGTCGAGTCTGCCGATGAGGATGTGGTGATTGACAGAGTCAAAAGCCTTGGCCAGATCAATGAATACGGCTGCACAGTAATGTTTCTTATCGATGGCGGTTAAGATATCATTTAGGACCTTGAGCGTGGCTGAGGTGCACCCATGACCAGCTCTGAAACCAGATTGCATAGCAGAGAAGGTATGGTGAGATTCGAAATGGTCGGTAATCTGTTTGTTGACTTGGCTTTCGAAGACCTTAGAAAGGCATGGTAGGATAGATATAGGTCTGTAGCAGTTTGGGTCAAGAGTGTCCCCCCCTTTGAAGAGGGGGATGACCGCAGCTGCTTTCCAATCTTTGGGAATCTCAGACGACACGAAAGAGAGGTTGAACAGGCTAGTAATAGGGGTGGCAACAATTTTGGCAGATAATTTTAGAAAGAAAGGGTCCAGATTGTCTAGCCCGGCTGATTTGTAGGGGTCCAGATTTTGCAGCTCATTCAGAACATCAGCTGAGCAGATTTGGGAGAAGGAGAAATGGGGAAGGCTTGGGCGAGTTGTGGAGGGTGCAGTGCTGTTGATCGGGGTAGGAGTAGCCAGGTGGAAAGCATGGCCAGCCGTAGAAAAATGCTTATTGAAATTCTCAATTATGGTGGATTTATCAGTGGTGACAGTGTTTCCTATCTTCAGTGCAGTGGGCAGCTGGGAGGAGGTGTTCTTATTCTCCATGGACTTTACAGTGTCCCAGAACTTTTTTGAGTTAGTGTTGCAGGAAGCAAATTTCTGCTTGAAAAAGCTAGCCTTGGCTTTTCTAACTGCCTGTGTATAATGGTTTCTAGCTTCCCTGAACAGCTGCATATCACGGGGGCTGTTCGATGCTAATGCAGAACGCCATAGGATGTTTTTGTGTTGGTTAAGGGCAGTCAGGTCTGGGGAGAACCAAGGGCTATATCTGTTCCTGGTTCTAAATTTCTTGAATGGGGCATGTTTATTTAAGATGGTTAGGAAGGCATTTAAAAAAAATATCCAGGCATCCTCTACTGACGGGATGAGATCAATATCCTTCCAGGATACCCCGGCCAGGTCGATTAGAAATGCCTGCTCGCTGAAGTGTTTCAGGGAGCGTTTTACAGTGATGAGTGGAGGTCGTTTGACCGCTGACCCATTACGGATGCAGGCAATGAGGCAGTGATCGCTGAGATCTTGGTTGAAAACAGCAGAGGTGTATTTAGAGGGCAAGTTGGTTAGGATGATATCTATGAGGGTGCCCGTGTTTAAGGCTTTGGGGAGGTACCTGGTAGGTTCATTGATAATTTGTGTGAGGTTGAGGGCATCAAGTTTAGATTGTAGGATGGCTGGGGTGTTAAGCATGTTCCAGTTTAGGTCGCCTAGCAGCACAAGCTCTGAAGATAGATGGGGGGCAATCAGTTCACATATGGTGTCCAGAGCACAGCTGGGGGCAGAGGGTGGTCTATAGCAGGCGGCAACGGTGAGAGACTTGTTTTTAGAGAGGTGGATTTTTAAAAGTAGAAGTTCAAATTGTTTGGGTACAGACCTGGATAGTAGGACAGAACTCTGCAGGCTATCTTTGCAGTAGATTGCAACACCGCCCCCTTTGGCAGTTCTATCTTGTCTGAAAATGTTGTAGTTTGGAATTAAAATGTCTGAATTTTTGGTGGTCTTCCTAAGCCAGGATTCAGACACAGCTAGAACATCCGGGTTGGCAGAGTGTGCTAAAGCAGTGAATAGAACAAACTTAGGGAGGAGGCTTCTAATGTTAACATGCATGAAACCAAGGCTATTACGGTTACAGAAGTCGTCAAAAGAGAGCGCCTGGGGAATAGGAGTGGAGCTAGGCACTGCAGGGCCTGGATTCACCTCTACATCGCCAGAGGAACAGAGTAGGAGTAGAATAAGGGTGCGGCTAAAAGCAATACGAATTGGTCGTTTAGAACGTCTGGAACAGAGAGTAAAATGAGGTTTCTGGGGGCGATAAAATAGCATCAAGGTATAATGTACAGACAAAGGTAAGGTAGGATGTGAATACAGTGGAGGTAAACCTAGGTATTGAGTGATGAAGAGAGAGATATTGTCTCTAGAAACACCATTGAAACCAGGAGATGTCATTGCATGTGTGGGTGGTGGAACTAATAGGTTGGATAAGGTATAATGAGCAGGATTAGAGGCTCTACAGTGAAATAAGCCAATAAACACTAACCAGAACAGCAATGGACAAGGCATATTGACATTAAGGAGAGGCAGGCTCAGTCGAGTGATCAAAAGGCTCCAGTGAGTGGAGAGGTTGGTTGGGGGTCACGGCGATTTAGACAGCTAAATCGGTAGCAAGCTAGCATAGGAGCAAGCTAGCATAGAATGGAGGTCTGTTATTAGCCAACTCATGCGTTCCGTCAGTAGATTAGTGGGTTTCCGTGTGGTAGAGGGGATTAATCCAAATCACACAACAACAACAAAAATAAAAACAATAGATATAGTTATAGAGGCCCAAGAAGAAAAATAAATAAATAAATAAAGATAAAATAAAAATTGTCCGATTGTCTATTCAGATAGCAGCCGATAAGATAGCCGACGGCTAGCAGGCCGCAGATGGGCGCCCAGGCAACATTGCGCCGGAGGAGCCAGCCGGACAATTCCCTCGGGTAGACAACGTCGGCAGTCCAACTGTGAAGGCCCGGTGGGGCTCCCGGTGGCAGCAAAACGGGTCCGGATAGGTGACTGCAGCCCAGGAGTGATTGATGGAACTCTTCAGCTGGCTAGCTCCGGAACAATTGATGTTAGCTCCGGAATTGACGAAAGCCGATAGTCACACGGATAGCAGCTAGCTAGCTGTGAGATCCAGGTATGGATGTCCAGAGCCAGCGGCCGAAATCCGGTATGTTCCGTTCCGAGCCGCGCTGCGCTGCACCGCGCCGTACAAAACTGGCGATAGATTCTCGAGCCAAAGGACAGCCGATGACCACAAACCGTGGTTAGCTGAGTACTAACGATTAGCCAGTAAATAAGCTAACTAGCTTCTGAACCAGCTTCAGAGTAGCTTCTGGACCAGCTTCTGGCTAGCTCCCGGCTAGCTTCTGGCTAATTTCTGGCTAGCCTCTCGGAGGATTACAGATCTGAGGTAAATAATACTTTTTTATATAAATTGGTGAAGCGGATTGCAGGAGAGTGTTATGAAGATGAGTTTTTGGAAAATTTAAAATGTATGTGAAAAAAAAAAAAATCTATATATTTATATACACGACAGGACGAGGACAAAAATACGTCTGAACTGCTATGCCATCTTGGGAATGAAGTGTCGAGACCCAGATCTAGAGAAGGGTAACAAATATTTTCTGAAGCATTGAAGGTCTTCAAAAACACAGTGGCCTCCATCATTCTTAAATGGAAGAAGTTTGGAATCACCAAGACTCTTCCTAGAGCTGGCTGCCCGGCTAAACTGAGTAATCGGGGGAAAAGAGCCTTGGTCAGGGAAGTGACCAAGAACCCGATGGTCACTCTGACAGAGCTCTAGAGTTCCTCTGTGGAGATGGGAGAACCTTCCAGAAGGACAACCATCTCTGCAGTACTCCACCAATCAGGCCTTTATGGTAGAGTGGTCAGACGGAAGCCACTACTCAGTAAAAGACAGCCTGCTTGGAGTTTGCCTAAAGGCACATAAAACTCTCAGAACATGAGAAACAATATTCTTGTGTCTGATGAAACCAAGATTGAATTCTTTGGCCTGAATGCCAAGCGTCACATCTGGAGGAAACCTGGCACTATCCCTACGGTGAAGCATGGTGGTGGCAGCATCATGCTGTGGGGAGAATAGTCAGGATCGAGGGAAAGATTAACGGAGCAAAGTACATAAAGATCTTTGATGAAAACCAGCTCCAGAGCGTTCAAGACCTCAGACTGGGTTGAAGATTCACTGTCCAACAGGACAACGACCCTAAGCACACAGCCAAGACAAAGCAGGAGTGGCTTCGGGAAAAGTCTCTGAATGTCTTTAAGTGGCCCAGCCAGAGCCCGATCAAAAATCTCTGGAGAGACCTGAAAATAGCTGTGCAGCAACGCTCCCCATTCATCAAGTAGCTGAACTGAATCCCAGATCAGAAAATTATTTTCCTGCATTGCATTATTCATCAGGAGGTGCTCTGTAAATGTGTTCTGAAAATGAGCCATGTTGTGGATACAGTCACTAAAGTGGTAAACTTCATAAGAGTAAAATCTCTATACCAAAGGCAGTTTGTCTCATTGTTGGAAGAGACAGTTGGGTCATGCAGATCTCCCTACCACAAAAACGTGAGATGGTGGAGTTTGGGGAAGGTTCTTAAAAGGATGTGGGACCTGAAGTCAGAGTTTGCTGAGTTTTTGCAAATGAAAGGACAATATGTGGATTTCCCTCAACTACAAGATACATTTTTGATTTTGCCTTCACTGTGGACATCATGGCCCTCATGGCCTTTTTGAAAATCAGATGTGCCTTAACCAACCATGTTGTTCCACCTCCCACATATGCGATGACATCACCTGGTTTAAACGTCTCTAGACTATATCTCTCTCATCATTACTCAATGCCTAGGTTTACCTCCAATGTACTCTCTTCCTACCATACCTTTGTCTGTACATTATGTCTTGAATCTATTCTATCGTGCCCAGAAACCTGCTCCCTTTACTCTCTGTTCCGAACATGCTAGACTGCCAGTTCTTATAGCCTTTAGCCGTACCCTTATCCTACTTCTCCTCTGTTCCTCTGGTGATGTAGAGGTTAATCCAGATCCTGCAGCGCCTAGCTCCACTCCCACTCCCCAGGTGCTCTCATTTGTTGACCGTAAAAGCCTTGGTTTCATGCATGTTAACATTAGAAGCCTATTCCCTAAGTTTGTTTTACTCACTGCTTTAGCACACTCTGCCAACCCGGATGTCTTAGCCGTGTCTGAATCCTGGCTCAGGAAAACCACCAAAAACCCTGAAATCTCCATCGCTAACTATAACATTTTCCACCAAGATAGAACTGCCAAAGGGGGCGGTGTTGCAATCTACTGCAAAGATAGCCTGCAGAGTTCTGTATTACTATCGTGAGGGTTGAAAATATGCTTGGCCTATCATGAAGTTGTCTATCTATGTGTGTTGGAAGTAACATTTTGCAACATATGGTGTGACTAGCGGAAAGGCTATGGCTAACCTTGGGTGTAGGCAGTTATCATGAATTACTCATGATAACTGCCTACACCCAAGGTTAGCCATACAGAGCATAGTGTTGCGAAAACAAACTGTCTTTTGTTAGACATTAACAAGAACCAGATGTGTGATAACTGTATCTAGGGTATGAGCGCATAGATATTCTGCCCAGCAACAGCTACACCTGCCAATGGGAGCGCCTGGGGGGCTGGGACCAGCCTGTGCGCCAACGATAGGCTGAGTGAGTTTAAACCACGCTCAGCCTCTACTCTGACAGGCCAGCTCAGAAGCAGGAACTACTTCTGTCAGAGTATTTAAGAAGAAACTATTAGGGTGTTGGCTAGTTCTCTGTACTGCCCGACCACCCCTCATCACTGTCAAACACTCCCTAAAACACTTCTGCAAGCAGGCCTTTCTAATCTACCTGGCCGGGGTATCCTGGAATGACACTGACCTCATCCCGTCAGTAGATGATGCCTTCTTAAAAAAGTGCCTTCCTCACCATCGTAAAAAAAAGCATGCCTAATTTAAAAAAAAATTGAACTATGAATAGATATACAATGGGGAGAACAAGTATTTGATACCTGCAAAATCGGCAGTGTTTTCCTACTTACAAAGCATGTAGAGGTCTGTCATTTTTATCATAGGTACACTTCAACTGTGAGAGACGGAATCTAAAACAAAAATCCAGAAAATCCCCCGAGATGACAAGGTGAAAATCTGTCGTTCTGCCCCTGAACAAGGCAGTTAACCCACCGTTCCTAGGCCGTCATTGAAAATAAGAATGTGTTCTTAACTGACTTGCCTAAGTTAAATAAAAAGGTATAAAAAATATATATACAAAATAAAATACAAATTTAAAAAATTCATCGGCACCCAAAAATACCAATTTCCGATTGGTATGAAAACTTGAAATCGGCAATTCCGATTAATTGGTCGACCTCTACTCTGGACGGCTCTGACTTAGAATACGTGGACAACTACAAATACCTAGGTGTCTGGTTAGACTGTAAACTCTCCTTCCAGACTCACATTAAGCATCTCCAATCCAAAATTAAATCTAGAATTGGCTTCCTATTTCGCAACAAAGCATCCTTCACTCATGCTGCCAAACATACCCTCGTAAAACTGACCATCCTAACGATCCTCGACTTCGGTGATGTCATCTATAAAATAGCCTCCAACACTCTACTCAACAAACTGGATGCAGTCTATCACAGTGCCATCCGTTTTGTCACCAAAGCCCCATACACTACCCTCCATTGCGACCTGTACGCTCTCGTTGGTTGGCCCTCGCTTCATACTCGTCGCCAAACCCTCTGGCTACAGGTGATCTACAAGCCTCTGCTAGGTAAAGCCCCGCCTTATCTCAGCTCACTGGTCACCATAGCAGCACCCACTGGTAGCACACACTCCAGCAGGTATATCTCATTGGTCACCCCCAAAGCCAATTCCTCCTTTTCTTGTCTTTCCTTACAGTTCTCTGCTGCCAATGACTGGAACGAACTGCAAAAATCCCTGAAGCTGGAGAGTCATATCTCCCTCACTAGCTTTAAGCACCAGCTGTCAGAGCAGCTCACAGATCACTGCACCTGTACATAGCCCATATGTAAACAGACCATCTATCTACCTCATCCCCATACTGTATTTATTTATTTATCTTGCTCCTTTGCACCCCAGTATCTCTACTTGCACATTCATCTTCTGCACATCTACCATTCCAGTGTTTAATTGCTAAATTGTAATTACTTAGCCACCATGGCCTATTTATTGCCTTAATTAACTCCCTTATCTTACCTAATTTGCACTCACTGTATATAGAGTTTTTGTTTTCTTTTGTTCTACTGTATTATTGACTATGTTTTGTTTATTCCATGTGTAACTCTGTGTTGTTGTATGTGTCGAATTGCTATGCTTTATCTTGGCCAGGTCACAGTTCCAAATGAGAACTTGTTCTCAATTAGCCTACCTGGTTAAATAAAGGTGAAATAAAAAAAGAATAATAAAATGTACATCCTTGTCAAAGCCTTCATGGGAAAATGACTCCTCCTGATCCGCCAAGTAGAAGCTAACAATCTCACCAACCTTCCGACATTACTAGTCTGTTCCCTATTAGATGACCAGCGGGAGAAGTATACATCGGTGCTGCGTACTTTGAACAGTGAGTTTTCTCGTTGTGTTGAGGATTTCAAAGTGTTGGAAAATGACATGCTGTTGGTTTCCTCTCCTTTCACCTTCAATGTGGATAACGCTCCCACTGACCTGCAACTTGAGCTTTTCGATCTTCAGTCTGATGCAGTGATTGGAGAACCATTCAAAACAATGTCACTGACGAGGTTCTATGCATCTCTCAATGAACAAAACTTTCCAAAGATTATAAGATGTTTGTACTGTTTGTGTCAACCTATGTATGTGAACAGACATTTTCAGTGATGAAATATAACATGTCAAGGCACAGTGTCACGCCCTGACCTTAGAGATCCTTTTTATGTCTCTATTTTAGTTTGGTCAGGGCGTGAGTTGGGGTGGGCATTCTATGATTTTGTGTTCTGGTTTCTATTTCTGTGTGTTTGGCCGGGTGTGGTTCTCAATCAGAGGCAGCTGTCTATCGTTGTCTCTGATTGAGAACCATACTTAGGTAGCCTACCTCGCAGGTTGCTTTTCAGCAACATGTCAACATCAAAAACACCCAACAGCGCTCTTGCCATCAGTGGAACTGTTGGCCTGGTTGCATGGCCGCACTCCAGATGTTCTTTGGAACCATAACGTTTGAGCCTGGAAAACATTAATAATTCCGCCAGATGCTGTGAAAGACTAGAAAGTACTTTAAGTACAGTAACATACATCCTCTGTATTTAAAATAGACATGCTAGCTAATACTGTGAATTGACTTGTACTACAAAATAAACCTTCTCAATATTTATCTTAAACTCCGATGATATAAAAGTTAACAATAATGTACTGTTTTAATGAAAATAAATGCACATATAAGGAGGCCTGTTTTAACCTTTAGCTAAATAAACCATAAACCAATGCAGTCATCTCAAAACGGAGCAAGCTAACGGTAGCCACTAAGCTAATAGCAACCCTATAGACTTGACAGGCTAGTTTTAGCGCATTTAGCTTAGCATTAGCATATTGTTTTTCTACAAAATACAACTCTGTAATATAGAACACTTGGATGGGGAAATACAGTGCCTAGAAAATATAAACGAAGTAGAAAATAAACCACAGTATTACCTCAGATGAGCTATAAATCAATAAGTTCAAACCAAAATATTAGCTTGTGCCATTTCTTATGTTATCCTATGGGCTAGCCAAGCTTAGTTGCAAGCATTTCGCTACACTCGCATTAACATCTGCTAACCATGTGTATGTGACAAATAAAATTTGATTTGATTTAGACGCAAAATCCAGTCATCTCAATGTCAAGATTGCTAACGGTTTTCACTCGATCAATTTACACATTTAAACTTTATATTTTCAACGTAAACGGTAAGTATCACTCAGACAACTATTTAGACTAACATTTTCTATAGATCATGTGCTTGTGTACACCACATACATTACCTGTTTAACAGAAGAAATCCTGATGGTGGCAATATGCATAAATTATTCCCAATGTAAATCCTTGGAGGATTCAGTCCAGAATAATAGTGGATTTCAACCATACTGCAATCACTGATTACAACAATAATATATAAGCCATGTTTTAAATGCAATGTGATGCCATAACCTTATGGGCAGCCACGACTAGAGTGTATGAAAATAAACAGGTTTCTGTGCGTTTTCAAAACTTGTACATAAACAAATTATGAACCTACAATAGTTGCCTACGCCATCTCAATCTAATCTCAAAATGAGAAGGCAAGTATCATCTAACCAAAAGGTTGCTGGTTCAAATCCACAAGACAACTTAGTAAAATATATGTCAATGTTTACTCGAGCAAGGCACTTAACCCTAATTGCTCCTGTAAGTTGACTAAATGTAAATGACTATTGCACATGTTATTTCCTCAAGTTTCTAACTGTAGTTATATTATCAAACAACACATAATAACTTCCATTTTTTTAAATGAAATTCATTACATATTAAATGACATATTTACACTTTTGTTAATCTCTTTGCGGCCTTGTCCTCATTCAGCATTGACATAACTATCTTCAGATCCTCACTCTTTTTTTTGCAGCCACATTTCTTCACAACATAACCTTTTAGAAAATAAAGACAAGCACAACCAAAGACAGGCACAAGAGACAACCAATTATAAGCCGTTATTAATCATCTGCTAACAGAGGCCACATAAGACAACACAGAAAAAACATTTGATAAACAATGAGGATGACTACATTCGGGATTGCCAAAAACAGGAGATAACAATCAACTACTTGCTGTTTTGCCTTCTTCTGCGGTCACGAAAAGCAAGTGTAGTCTGGTTATAGTGTTGTGACTACTAATTTACTACTAACATCAAGTAGTAACAACTGTACCTGATTACTATTAAGAAAGACTGTTTAAGAAAAATAATATTAACTATAAATAATTAGGTGGGTGCATATATTTGTCCTATTTCATGTACAAGTGTGTATTATGCCGCGCCTGTGTAGTAAAGATGTAATGTTTTGACTACTTATTTACTTCCATCTACCAACATCAAACAGCAAAAACCTCTACCGGAAAGACTACAAAACTCCAGTTGAGTAGTGCATAAACTACACATTCACAACACAATCCCTACGAGTCTCTACATAGTCACTACTGCATGAATAGGTTTTGTGTAGTAATTCAGTAGTACCTTAGGTAGACCGAAATAGGTAGACCGAAATACAGTCTCAAATGACACCCTATTCCCATGCAAAATACTACTTTCTGCTTGAGCCTTACTCCCCATACAGTACACCACTTTTCACTTGAGGCATATTCCCCATATAACCATTTTACTATATGGGGCAAGAGCAATGTGTACTTCCTGATGCTTCTTGCTACTTCCTGTACTTTCACCATGATGTAACCCTTCTAATGCTTCTTTATGTTAATTCAGCATTGTCTCTAGTGGCTAGGGTTAGGTTTAGGGTAAAGGTTAGGTTAAGGTTAGGGTTAAGCTAAGTGTTAGGGGTTAGGGAAAATAGGATTTTGAATGGGACTGAATTATGTGTACCCACAGGGTCAGTTATACAAGACTGTGTGTGTGTGTGTGTGTGTGTGTCACATTCATAGCATATTTGTCCTGATTGAGTTTGACTGTCTTTCACATCTGATCACTCATCACGCCGACTCTGCATAAGAGGCCATTCTTTATCTTAAAACATACACACGCATATTTACATAATTCAGCAGACGGAGGACAGGCTGCTCAAGATCAAACCAAATATTTGTCAACAACCTAACCCCCTCTCTGACAGACACACAACCTCCGCAGCACTTTTAATCTAGCCCCTCTAATCAGAGATGATTCAGACCTGTGCCAAGTGAGGTGTAGTCGGTAAGGTAAAATGTTAAGAAATGTTATTTAAGCTAACATGATTCCCTATTATACATGACAGACAATCATATCCGTTTAATATAATAGTACCCACTAGAACAGGCTCCAAGTGAGTTGACGCTCTAGTCAATCAGTCTGGCGTTTTCTGTATTGACCTTAGTGATCACTGTTTTACAGCCTGTGTTCATAATGGCTGCTCAGTGAAAGGACCTGTCCTGATTTGTCATAGACGCTTGCTAAAAAACTTATGAGGAAGCCTTCCTTCATGACCTGGCCTCTGTAAATTGGTATTGAATCAGCTTGATTTGCTCTGTCGAAGACGCTTGGACCTTCTTTTTTGATATTTTCAGTGGTATTGTTAACAAACACGACCCCATAAATAAAATGAGAATTGAAAACATGTTTAGCCCCTAGTTCGACCGTGATCTGGCAGAGTTAGAAAGGCTCGACACACGCATACTCAGGCTGACTGGCTCTTGTTCAGGTAAATGAGAAATAAGTGCACTCAGGCTCTCCGGAAGGCCAAAGTTAGTTACTTTAAGGAGCAGTTCTCCCTCTGTGGGTCTAACCCCAAGAAGTTCTACAAAATGGTTAAAAGGAGAATAAACCATCCTCCTCACAGCTGCCCATGTCCCTTAATGTTGATGTGGTTGTTACTGACAAGGAGAACATGGCTGAGCTCTTTAAATCACCAAGTCAGGATTCCTATTTGACACAGCCATGCCTTCTTGCCCATCCCTTCTTGCCCATCCCATCCTCATCTTCCAACCCTTCTAATGCAACTAGCCCAATGCTCCTCCCTTTTTCTCCCCTGCCCCGCTACAAAGTTTCTCCCGGCAGGCGGTCACTGAGTCCGAGGTCTTAATAACCTCTTTTGGGATAAGGGGCAGCATTTTCACTTTTGGATAAATAGCGTGCCTGATTTCAACTTCCTGCTACTTATGCCAAGAATTTAAGATATGTATAGTATTAGTATATTTGGATAGAAAACACTCTGAAGTTTCTAAAACTGTTTGAATCATGTCTGTGAGTATAACATAACTTATGTAGCAGGAAAAACCCAGAGGACTAACCATTCAGAATTATTTATTTTTGAAGTCGCTGTCTGTTCAATGGCTTCTCATGGGGAAACAATATTTCTTAGGCACTTGTTTGCAGTCCCCACCGCTTCCACTGGATGTCACCAGTCTTTGGAATTTGGTTGAGGTTACTCCTTTGTGCAATGAAGAAGTACAGCCATCCTGGAAAAGGGGAATGCTGTTGAGAGTTGGCCAAGACTTGAAAAGTAGCGTTAGTTTCCTCTCGTCCTCTTCAATTTGATCGATTATTAACGTTTAAAAATACCTAAAGTTGTATTACAAAAGTATTTTGAAATGTTTTGGCAAAGTAAGTTTACAGGCAACTTTTGAGATATTTTGTAATGACTTTGCACAAATTGGAAGGTGTTTTTTTCTGGATCAAACACGCCAAATAAATGGACATTTTGGATATACATGGACGGAATTAATTGAACAAAAGGACCATTTGTGATGTTTATGGGACATATTGGAGTGCCAACAAAAGAAGTCAAAAAGGTAAGGCATGTTTCATATTTTATTTCTGCATTTTGTGTAGCGCCTGCAGGGTTGAAATATGCTACTCTTTGTTTACTGCTGTGCTATCATCAGATAATAGCTTCTTATGCTTTCACCAAAAATGCTTTTTGAAATCGGACATGTTGGCTGGATTCACAACGAGTGTAGCTTTAATTTGCTATCTTGCATGTGTGATTTAATGAAAGTTTGAGTTTTACAGTATTTTATTTGAATCTGGCGCTCTGCATTTTCCCTGGCAATTGGCCAAGTGGGACATTTGCATCCCCCTATCCCAGAGAGGAGCTCCTTAAACTTGACCCCAACAAAACATCTGGGTCAGATGGTTTAGACTGTTTCTTCTTTAAGGTTGCTGCCCCTATCATCACCAAGTCAAACGCTGACCTTTTTAATCTACCTCTCCTTTCTGGGGAGGTTCCCATTGCTTGGAAGGCAGCCACGGTCCTTTATTTAAAAGGGGGAGATGAAGCTGATCCGAACTGTTGTAGGCCAATTTCTATTTTGTCCTGTTTATCAAGAGTGTTGGAAAAACTTGTCAATAATCAACTGATGGGCTTTGATGTCTATAGTATTCTCTCTGGTACGCAATCTGGTTTCAACTCAGGTTATGGATGTGTCACTGCAACATTAAAAGGTCCTCAATGATGTCACCATTGCCCTTGATTCTAAGCAATGTTGTGCTGCTAATTCATATTATGACAACCTTTACAGCTCTCAATTTCAGGAAGATGGTTGTGAAAGCTACATTTGCCACATTCATAATTATGTCCCTGTAATTGAGGATGATTTCCAATCAGTTTGCGATTCACCTGTGTCAATTGAAGAAATTAGAGGGTCTCTGAATTCAATGAAAAAAGGGAAATCACCTGGCCCTGATGGCCTGTCAGTTGAATTCTATAAACAGTTTTGGGAGTTACTAGAAGACCCGATTTTCAATATGTTTCAAGATTGCATTAAAAATGGGGAAATGGTCTCCACTATGAAACAGGGCGTTATTTCATTGATTCCAAAGCCCTTCTCTCATTGACAATTGGAGACCAATTACTTTATTAAAATGTTGATTACAAATTGATTGCTCTGGTTTATGCCAAAAGATTAAAGAAAGGAATAGATACCATTATAATTGAGACTCAAACAGGATTTATGAAGGGCCGTCACATAAGCTCTAACATTTGTTTAGTCTTGGACCTTATAGATTATTCAGTTGCAATTGACTCAGATGCGGTTGTCCTATTTTTGGAATTCTGTAGAGCCTTTGACACAATTGAACATGAATTTCTCTTTAGGTCCCTTAAACTTTTTGGATTTGGTGAAAATGTTATTAAAGTAATTTGCATGTTTTACAAAGATCTAAATAGTTATGTGCTACTAAACCTTAATACTTCCAAAATATTCAGTATCAACAGAAGTGTATAACAGGGATGCCCAATTTCGCCATTTTTATTTATTTTGGTTGTGGAATTTCTATCTCTAGATATTCTGAATAATGCATATCTGTATGGCTTAACCATATTTAACAAAGAAATCAACATTTCCCAACTGGCTGATGATACTACTCTTTTCTTAAGAGACAAAGACCAAGTCGCCCATGCCCTTAATGCTATCTCTGCATTCTCTATTGCATCAGGATTAAAAGTGAATGTTTCTAAATGTGGAAACGTATGTTTATATGACTCTGATGATAAAGAAATAGAATATATTCCTGTAAAGGACTGTGTTAAATATTTAGGAATACATCTGTCAAAAAAAACACTTAGACAACATTTGAATTTCTCTCCTAAAATTAAGAGAACTAAAAATATATTTAATAATTGGCTACAAAGAGATCTTTCTATACTTGGGAGAGTACTTCTGTCCAAGGCAGAGGGAGTCTCATTTTGTGTACCCCTCATTATCCTTGTGTAAATCTTGTAAAGAGATCAATAAGACCTTTGACTTCATCTGAAAAAATAACAAAAGAGCTGAAGGCGGTCTAGAAGTGTTGGATTTTGTTGACATAAATAAACACTCAAGATAAACTGGTTGAAAGAATATTTGATCAATACTAATTCAATATGGTATTTCATTCCAAATAATGTGTTTAATGAATTGGGAGGTCTTCAAATTTTACTGAAATGTAATTACATTCATGAAAGATTACCTGCTAAATTAGCAAGGTTTCACCAACAAGCTTTAATGGCCTGGAAAATATGTTTAATGCACAATTTTTACCCACATAAAGCTATTTTGTGGAATAATTCATAACTATAAGGAATAAGTAATTGTTCTACCCCAGCTGACGTGAGAGGCATATTGACTTTGTTCTTGATATTTTCGACAACAAGGTTAATATTCTCACATATGAACAATTTATAACATTGAAAGAGTTTCCAATACCTTTCAGAGAGTTTATTTCTGTGATCAAAGCCGTTCCCAGTTGTCTAACTACACTAATGAAAACTCATCTTAGTTTTGGGAATGATCAAAGTTTATCCAGAACTCAGATTGGAAGGCGTGGCCTTACTTGAGAGATCTTGTTGTAATAAATATATAAGACAAATTCTTCATTCACAAAACCAACTTACACTGCGAGGAAAGTTTTTCTGGAACATGCTTATTCCTGACATTGTCTGGAAAAATGCATGGTTAAGGCCTTACATACCTTAAGGGAACATTTTGACATTCGCCATATGGTTAGTGAGAAAGTCCATATTGCAAATGTACGGTCCCTTACCAGACGTCCAAAAACGTTTGTAAAATTTGCGGACGGCGTCGGGCTGTGCGGCAGGGCCGGATCTACCGGGAAGTCATCAAACGAACTCTCGGACATTCAGTTTCCGTTTCATAAAATAATACAATTTTATACAATTTTCCCGATAAAAAAAGTCCCGATAAATCCCACAAGAGGGCGAATGGAATCATATTGCAAATGTACAAAACATCACGAATCACGACGTGGCCTTATATCCAAAACGGAAAAGACTTCGAAGATGAAACTTGGTGAGCGTAGGTTTGGCACAATGGGCAGTTGGCCCCGAACAAGATGGCGTCTAGGCCTCAACGTTTTTTGAGTTATGGCCATTTTTCTGGGATTAAAGGTCCAAAATGAAAATAGAGCAATAATTTTTCCGCTTCACGTCAAAGTAAAGGAGCCTCCGGTGTCAATAAAAAAAGAACCAGCCATTTATCTATCGTCATTAAAGAGAAATCGTACAATGTCAAATTGGTGATGTTCAAAAATATATATATATATTTTTAAACAGTTACAGATCCAGTTGCAGCGTCTTCATACTAATCTTTTTAAAGTGTGCTTTGGAGCTCTGCGAGATTTCTGTGATTTTCTGAAATAACACACACTCACTAAACACTCCGTAAATAAGTCAGTTCTGAACAAAGACTTAAAACTCAAAATTCTATAATTGCCTACCCCAAGGAGGATATGTGTTCACTTTCAGCTTCCTGTGTAAACCGGAAGTGCCTTAAATTGTGTCATAGGTGCTGTTTCCAAGAATTAAAAAGGTCAGATCTTTTCAAAACTTCATATGTGTGATTAGGCAACCCCCATGAACTGTAAGTCAGTCATTTCTCCCAACAGATGTCAAAGAAAAGCTCTCTCTCACACACACACACACACGGAGTGACAAAGTGCGGTGCTTAAAGACACACAGAGCCTGCAATGGCATTTCCATATTCTCTAGGCCGTGCTCAACGAGATGCCCCGCTTGACCGTAGCTCGCTCTGAGTGCAGCGACCGTGAAAAAGTTGGCCCAAAATGAAGCCTGGCCCTAAATGTCATTTGCTTTTGGGTGACAGTGAGAGAACCGTTAGGGTGAGAAGCACAATTCGACCTCAGGTATGTTCCCGAGGTCCTCCCGATCTGTGCAAGCCTAACCTTGACCGTGTGGCATTAACCCTTAACAGTAAAACAGGTTTTTTTGATCTCACAGATTACAATGACATCTCTCCCCATAGGAATACATTGCCTGCTCCTCTAAAGTCAACCTGAAGCCTATGTGGATTATGAATGCCTTGTGAACCTGTCTTCAATGACAGTCCATCAGGACACTATGAGGTCTACCTGTGTCAATTCTAAGCTTCATGAAGCAACCGGAAGTGGTTCAAATCACCCTAAACGTGTTTTTCCACACCCAACCAGCAGTTTGTGATAAATCATGCATTCAACCCTGTGTAAATCGGTCAGTTCTTAACGTAAACACTTAAAACTCAGGATTCTGTAAAGGCATACCCCAATGAGGATATGCGTTTACCTGGCTGGCTGTTTCGAAGGGTTAAAAAAGTGAGATCTTTCCAAAACTCCATATGTGTGATTAGGCAACCCCCATTTTTCCCATAAAATTTCAAAGAAAAACTAAATCACACACACACACACACACACACACACACACACACACACAGAGCTTGGAAGGAGGGACGTATTGGGGTGCGTAGAGACAGACAGTGCCTGCAATAGTTAGCTTTGTTCGAGCTAAAAAAGAACCGTCAGACCTAGAGTTCTGAAACCTTAGAAACCTGTTCTATACCTCAGGTCGATAGTGCGTGGTGAGTTACTTGGCTCTAGAAGGTTCTCTGACCGAGAAACAGCCTTGTACCTTTGCAATGACTTCAATTCATTTTGACAATTATGAAAATGATGACATTTAGAAAAGTCTCAGAGACGCAAGACTAGGTGCATTGAAACCGGCTCGGCCCATAGAGACGGACCCCAACGTTTCTGTCCGATAGCTCATTCAAGGACCCCGTAGCAAGTCATGGAAAAAAGTGGATTTTCAGCACCAATTAGGGTCTTGCTCGGGCACCAAATGACCTATCAAGCCGAAACTTGGGATTCGGGGTTGCCTCAGCTAGGCCTACACATAACATCAGAACTGGACCCGCAACTAGACTGTAACTACGTGTTTTACGTTTTTATTATGATTTGAACAGGTGGCGTCGTGAATTTTTGGCCAGCTCTGAAGTACAGTAAAGTATTCGGCCCCCTTGAACTTTGCGACCTTTTGCCACATTTCAGGCTTCAAACATAAAGATATAAAACTGTATTTTTTTGTGAAGAATCAACAACAAGTGGGACACAATCATGAAGTGGAACGACATTTATTGGATATTTCAAACTTTTTTAACAAATCAAAAACTGAAAAATTGGGCGTGCAAAATTATTCAGCCCCTTTACTTTCAGTGCAGCAAACTCTCTCCAGAAGTTCAGTGAGGATCTCTGAATGATCCAATGTTGACCTAAATGACTAATGATGATAAATACAATCCACCTGTGTGTAATCAAGTCTCCGTATAAATGCACCTGCACTGTGATAGTCTCAGAGGTCTGTTAAAAGCGCAGAGAGCATCATGAAGAACAAGGAACACACCAGGCAGGTCCGAGATACTGTTGTGAAGAAGTTTAAAGCCGGATTTGGATACAAAAAGATTTCCCAAGCTTTAAACATCCCAAGGAGCACTGTGCAAGCGATAATATTGAAATGGAAGGAGTATCAGACCACTGCAAATCTACCAAGACCTGGCCATCCCTCTAAACTTTCAGCTCATACAAGGAGAAGACTGATCAGAGATGCAGCCAAGAGGCCCATGATCACCCTGGATGAACTACAGAGATCTACAGCTGAGGTGGGAGACTCTGTCCATAGGACAACAATCAGTCATATATTGCAAAGAACTGAAAACTGCTGTTCACAAATTGTCTCCATCCAACCTCACTGAGCTTGAGCTGTTTTGCAAGGAGGAATGGGAAAAATGTCAGTCTCTCGATGTGCAAAACTGATAGAGACATACCCCAAGCGACTTACAGCTGTAATCGCAGCAAAAGGTGGCGCTACAAAGTATTAACTTAAGGGGGCTGAATAATTTTGCACGCCCAATTTTTCAGTTTTTGATTTGTTAAAAAAGTTTGAAATATCCAATAAATGTCGTTCCACTTCATGATTGTGTCCCACTTGTTGTTGATTCTTCACAAAAAAATACAGTTTTATATCTTTGTTTGAAGCCTGAAATGTGGCAAAAGGTCGCAAAGTTCAAGGGGGCCGAATACTTTCGCAAGGCACTGTATGTGATAGTTGGCTACTAAACGAGTTGGAAAAAGTGGGTTTGGTGTCAGTTTGTATCAGTTTGGCTTCAGATTGATATCTAATTGACTGATGGATGGTGACTTGCTGGTGACTCTTGTCCATTTGCAATATGTTTAAACAGTGAGGTACCATCACCAAAGTGACATTCTGAAATCCACCCTAACGAGCGATGGAGAGGAACCAGAATCACTGCCCAGCAATCCCGAGTTCATCGGGCCAGTCAATTTCGCATTCCTGCAGGATTTTTGAGCATGCCAAATTTGTGATCGTAAATGACCATTGAAACAAATTGCAAATGCACGTGCACTTGCAATATGATTCAACAGTGAAAAAACATCACCAAATGGACATGATGAAGTCAACACAACGAGCGATGGAAAGGAACAACTATCACTGCCCGGCCATCCTGTGTTCATCAGGCCAGTCAATTTTGCATTTCTGCAGGATTTTTGAGCACGTCAAATTTCTTATGGCATTTGGCCAAAGAAAAAGTGACTTTTGACTTCCTATGAAATCATATTGCAAATGGACAAAACATGTGCCTTATGCACAAGTAAAAAAAAAAAAAAAAAAAGTTGACAAAAGTATAGTTTGAGCAAAGTATAGTTTGACTTTTGAGCATGCCAAATTCGTGATAGTAAATGCCCATTGAAACATATTGCAAATGGACAAAACATATGCCTCATGCACAAGTAAAAATTATGATAATAAAAGTTGACAAAAGTATATTCTACAGTTCTTACACATTATTAATTGTCAAAAACTGAAAGAATTTCGAAAAACGGTCCAGAAAGCACTTTAAGGGGTTCAACATTTTGCTTTTGGATGTTGAGTTGTGTTGCATTTGCAATATGAAAAACCACGGTGGAGCGCGCTCGCCACCTGTTGGATTTTTAAAGTGTTACACCTGGCATTTGCCATATGGCATTTGCAATCAACTTTGAACGAAACGACGCCGAATTGAGTGGTATTGGACACTGTGTATATGGTTTGTCCAGTGCCAATGACTTCCCATTCATTTTTGTCCATTTCAGGGGGGGTGTTCCCTTACAAATACTGTATACCAAACAAAGTTAAGGAAGTGCACTTCAAAATTTTACATAATATATATCCATGTAACTCTGTGATATCCAAATTTGTGGCTATTGATGATATCCGCATTCTCTGTGAAAAAGGTGAGAATCTGTCTCACTTGTTCTTTGAATGTAAATTGGTGTCAGAATATTGGGAAAACCTTGCAAAATACTTATTTAGCATTATGAACACTGCCTATGTTTTTGACCTGAAAGATATAATATGTTACTATTGCAATAATAACAAGACCACTGAAATTATTGTTATTTTTTATTTATTCTTGTTGCCAAATACTTCATACAGAAACAAAAATTCCCAAATTACACATTTTTCTGATTGAATTCAACTATCTTATTAAAACATTAACCCTAGTGAATAACAACAAGAATAACATCTTCCTGAATCATTATAATACAATTTTTTGAGAGTGAATACAATTGCACTAAAATTGTTTATTTTTTGTATGTTTAAGTACTTTCTTGTTAATACTTGTGTTTTGTTTTGTTAGATGTTTGATGTAGCCCACGTCCCTGCAGGAGGCCTTTTGCCTTTTGGTAGTCCATCATTGTAAATACAAATTTGTTCATTTGTTCTTAACTTTGTTCTTAAATGTTAATTTTTTTAAAGTTCCACATATGCTGAGCACTTGTTGGCTGCTGTCCTTCACTCTGCGGTCTAACTCATGCCAAACCATTTCAACTGGGTTGAGGTCGGGTGACTGAGGAGGCCAGGTCATCTGATGCAGCACTCCATCATTCTTCTTCTTGGTCAAATAGCCATTCCACATTCTGGAGGTGTGTTGGGTTATTGTTCTATTAAAAAACAAATGATAGTCCCACTAAGCGCAAACCAGATGAGATGGCGTATCGCTGCAGAATGCTGTGGTAGCCATGCTGGTTAAGCGGACCTTGAATTCTAAATAAATCACAAGTGTCACAAGCAAAGCTCCCCCACACCATCACACCTACCCTCCATGCTTCACAGTGGGAACCATGCATGTGGAGATCATCCGTTCACCTACTTCGTGTCTCACAAAGACACGGCAGTTGGAACAAAAAATCTTTGGACTAATCAGACCAAAGGACAGATTTTCACCGGTCTAATGTCCATTGCTTGTGTTTCTTTGTCCAAGCAAGTCTCTTCTTATTATTGTTGTCCTTTAGTAGTGGCTTCTTTGCCACAATTTGACCATGAACGCCTGATTCACGTCTCCTCTGAACAGTTGATGTTGAGATGTGTCTGTTACTTGAACTCTGTGAAGCATTTATTTGGACTGCAATCTGAGGTACAGTTAACTCTAATGAACTTCTGCAGCAGAGGTAACTCTGGGTCTTCCTTTCCTGTGGCGGTCCTCATGAGAGCCAGTTTCATCATAGCGCTTGATGGTTTTTTCGACTGCACTTGAAGAAACTTTCAAAGTTCTTGAAATGTTCTGCATTGACTTACATTTATGACTGAAAGTAATGGACTGTCGTTTATTTTGGTTAGAGCATTGGACTAGTAACTGAAAGGTTGCAAGATCAAATCCCTGAGCTGACAAGGTAAAAATCTGTCGTTCTGTCCCTGAACTGTTCCTAGGCCGTCATTGAAAATAAGAATTTGTTCTTAAGTCAGTTAACTAGTAAAATAAAAATGAATAAATTAAAAAATAGAGCTTTTCTTGCCATAATATGGACTTGGTTGTTGACCTAATAGGGTTATCTTCTGTATACCACACCTACCTTGTCACAACACAACTGATTGGCTCAAACACATTATGTAGGAAAGAAATTCCACAAATTAACTTTTAACAAGGCACACCTGTTAATTGAAATTCATTCCAGGTGACCACCTCGTGAAGCTGGTTGAGAGAATGCCAAGAGTGTGCAAAAGCTGTCATCAAGGCAAAGGGTTGCAAAAAATATATTTTGATTTGTTTAACACTTTTTGGTTACTACATGATTCCATGTGTTATTTCATAGTTTTGATGTCTTCACTATTATTCTACAATGTAGAAAATAGTACAGATAAAGATAAACCCTTGAATGAGTAGGTGTGTCCACACTTTTGACTGGTATTGTATGTAGCCCTAAAAGTTGTGCAAGGCTGATAGAATATTTTTCAAAATGATTCACAGCTGTAATTGTTGTCAAAGGTGCTTTCACCAAGTATTACCTATAACCTCCAAGTATTACCTCTGGGCTGTGAAGACATACACAATCAATACCTCAATATCTTAATATATTTATCTTTTGAAGATTTATAATTTTTCTTTCACTTTGAAAATGTAGAGTAGGTTGTGTTCATCGGTAGGAAAACAATATTTTTTAAATACACTTTTTAGGCAGAAAAATGTGGAGACTGCTCAAGGGGAGTGTGTAGACTTTCACTAGCGACTGTTAATTGTTTTTGATCTTATTCTAAAAAATGATATGTAATGTGTATTTTCTAAAATAACCTAACCTGTAAATGGGCAGATTTATTGCAACCGTTACTGAGAAGGCTGTTCCAGTTAACATGATGGGTAGTCTCGAACAACAGTACTCTCCTCACTTCTCTGACAGGCATTCTGAACGTACGTTGTGGGTAAACCTACCTATTTGTCACACTCTGACCATTATTTGAGTTGTTTGTTTCTATGTTTTGTTTGGTCAGGGTGTGATATGAGTGGGCATTCTATGTTGCATGTCTAGTTAGTCTGTTTCTATGTGTTTTGGCCTGATATGGTTCTCAATCAGTGGCAGGTGTTTGTCGTTGTCTCTAATTGGGAATCATTTCAGGTAGCCTGTTTTGTATTGTGGTTCGTGGGTTATTGTCTATGTGATGTTGCATGTTTGCACTCAGTTTTGATAGTGGTCACGGGCGTTTGATATTTTGTTTGTTTAGTGTACTTCGTGTTTGTTTTCATCTATCATTAAAAGGATGTATTCACATCACGCTGCGCTTTGGTCTCCTAACTACTACGTTCGTGACAGAATAACCCACCAACAATGGACCAAGCAGCATGGTAACGGCCAGCAGCGGCAAAGAACGCAGGACTCATGGACTTGGGTAGAGACTCTGGACGGCGAAGGACCCTGGGCACAGCCAGGGGAATATCGCCGCCCCAAAGCAGAGCTGGAGGCAGCGAAAGCAGAGAGGCGCCGGTGTGAGGAGGCAGCACGGCAGCGTGGCTGGAAGCCTGAGAGGCAGCCCCAAAAATGTATTGGGGGGGGCACACTGGGAGTGTGGTGAAGCCAGGTAGGAGACCTGCGCCAACTTCCCGTGCTTACCGGAGAGAGAGAGGGACCGGGCAGGCACTGTGTTATGCGGTGGAGCCCACAGTCTCCCCAGTGCACCCAGTGCGTGTGCATAGCCCGGTGCGGTATATTCCAGCTCCTCGTATCAGGCCGGGCTAGAGTGGGCATCGAGCCAGGTGCCATGAAGCCGGGTTTACGCATCTGGTCTCCAGTGCGTCTCCTCGGGCCGGCGTACATGGCATGGCACCAGCCTTACGCATGGTGTCCCCGGTTCGCCAGCACAGCCCAGTGCGGGCTATTTCACCTCGCCGCACTGGCCTGGCTACCGGGAGCATTCAACCAGGTAAGGTTGGGCAGGCTGGGTGCGCAAGAGCTCCAGTGCGCCTGCATAGTCCGGTCTATCCAGTGCCACCTCCACGCACCAGCCCTTCAGTGGCAGCCCCTCGCACCAGGCTGTCCCTCTCTCATCCCTACAGGTGCTCCTGTCAGCCAGGAGCCGCCAGAGCCTCCCCGTCAGCCAGGAGCCACAAGAGCCTCCCCGTCAGCCAGGAGCCGCCAGAGCCTCTCCGTCAGCCAGGAGCCGCCAGACAGCCAGGAGCCGCCTGTCACGCTGGAATCTCCCTCCTGTCCGGAGCTGCCAGAGCCGCCTTTCCGTCCAGTGGCGCTCTCTACGATGATCTTCAGTCTGGGGCCCGCTGTGAGGGTCCCCGCTCCAGAGGCGCCACCTAAGTGGGCCAAGACTGAGGTAGAGCACCCGAGCCGCTGCCGTGAAAAAGGTCCACCCGGACCCTCCCCTTTTAATTAGGTTTTTGCGGCCGGAGTCCGCACCTTTGTGGGGGGAGTACTGTTACGCCCTGACCTGAGTATTCTTTGTTTTCTTTATATATTTTGGTTAGGTCAGGGTGTGACATGGGTGATGGATGTGTTTTTGTACTGTCTAAGTTTTTTTTTGTAGGTTTATGGGGTTGTTTACCATCTAGGTGTTTGTATGTCTATGGTTGCCTAGATTGGTTCTCAATTAGAGGCAGCTGTTTATCGTTGAATCTGATTGGGAACCATATTTAGGCAGCCATCTTCTTTGGGTATTTTGTGGGTTATTGTCTATGTGATGTTGCATGGTCACGTTCATCTGGTTATTTTGTTTGTTTAGTGACCTTCGTGTTTTTTCGTCTTTCATTAAAAATATGTATTCGCATCACGCTGAGCTTTGGTCTCCTCACTACGACGATTGGGACACTATTGTTCACCTAATACCTTTTTTGCACTATTGCACTGTAAGGTTGTATTCGGCGCACGTGACAAACTTTGATTTGACTATTTGATGCTAGTGCAGTCCGCCACTGGATGTTTTTGTGCTGGTCGAGGGCAGTCAGGTCTGGAGTGAACCAAGGGCTATATCTGTTCTTAGTTCTATTTTTTTTTGAAAGGGGCATGCTTATTTAAGATGGTGAGGAAATTACTTTTAAAGAATGACCAGGCATCCTCGACTGACGGGAAGAGGTCAATATCCTTCCAGGATACCCGGGCCAGGTAGATTAGAAAGGCCTGCTCGCAGAAGTGTTTAAGGGAGCATTTTAAAGTGATGAGGGGTGGTCGTTTGACCGCGGACCCATAGCGGATGCAGGCAATGAGGCAGTGATCGCTGAGATCCTGATTGAAAACAGCAGAGGTGTATTTGGAGGGCAAGTTGGTCAGGATATCTATGAGGGTGCCCATGTTAATGGATTTAGGGTTGTACCTGGTGGGTTCCTTGATAATTTGTGTGAGATTGAGGGCATCTAGTTTAGATTGTAGGACTGCCGGGGTGTTAAGCATATCCCAGTTTAGGTCACCTAACAGAACGAACTCTGAATATAGATGGGGGGCAATCAATTCACATATGCTGTCCAGGGCACAGCTGGGAGCTGAGGGGGGTCAAAAACAACTGCTTCTATTCCCAAGCCATACGACTGCTAAATAGCTACACGGACTATCTGAGTTGACCTAAATATCTAAATCTTTTTTTTGCACACTCACAGGGCCCTACACACGGTCACTCCAACACACACACAAACACAACATTTGCTCACACACATATGCATATACATTTATACTGACTCTACACACCCACTCATATACAGACATATATGCTGCTGCTATTCTGTTTATCATATATCCTGATGACAAGTCACCTTAGCCCAATGCATATCTACCTATATGCAGTTGAAGTCAGAAGTTTACATACACCTTAGTCAAATACATTTCAACTCAGTTTTTCACAATTCCTGACATTTAATCCTAGTAAACATTCCCTGTCTTTGGTCAGTTAGGATCACCACTTCATTTGAAGAAAGTGAAATGTCAGAATAATAGAGTGATTCATTTCAGTTTCTTCACATTCCCAGTGGGTCAGAAGTTTACATACACTCAATTAGAATTTGGTAGCATTGCCTTTAAATTTATCTTGGGTCAAACGTGTCGGGTAGCCTTCCACAAGCTTCCCACAATAAGTTGGGTGAATTTTGACCCATTCCTCCTGACAGAGCTGGTGTAACTGAGTCAGGTTTGTAGGCCTCCTTGCTCACACACGCTTTTTCAGTTCTGCCCACAAATTTCCTATAGGATCGAGGTCAGGGCTTTGTGATGGCCACTCCAATACCTTGACTTTGTTGTCCTTAAGCCATTTTGCAACAACTTTGGAAGTACGTTTCGGGTGATTGTCCATTGTGAAGACCCATTTGCGACCAAGCTTTAACTTCGTGACTGATGTCTTGAGATGCTGCTTCAATATATCCAGGTAATTTTCCATCCTCATGATGCCATCTATTTTGTGAAGTGCACCAGTCCCTACTGCAGCAATGTACCCCCACAACATGATACATCGTGCTTCACGGTTGAGATGGTGTTCTTCAGCTTGCAAGCATCCCCCTTTTTCCTCCAAACATAATGATGGTCAATAAGGCCAAACAGTTCTATTTCTGTTTCAGCAGACCAGAGGACATTTCTCCAAAAAGTGTCCCCATGTGCAGTAGCAAACCATAGTCTAGCTTTTTTTAATGGCGGTTTTGGAGCAGTGGCTTCTTCCTTGCTGAGCGGTCTTTCAGGTTATGTCGATATAGGACTTGTTTTACTGTGGATATAGATACTTTTGTACCTGCTTCCTCCAGCATCTTCACAAGGTCCTTTGCTATTGTTCTGGGACTGATTTGCACTTTCCGCACTAAAGTACGTTCATCTCTAGGAGAAAGAACACATCCCCTTCCTGAGCGGTATGACAGCTGTGTGGTTCCATGGTGTTTATACTTGCATACTATTGTTCGTGCAGATGAATGTGGTACCTTCAGGCGTTTGGAAATTACTCCCAAGGATGAACCAGACTTGTGGAGGTCTACAATGTTTTATCTGAGGTCTTGGCTGATTTCATTTGATTGTCCCATGATGTCAAGCAAAGAGGCACTGAGTTTGAAGGTAGGCCATGAAATGCATCCACAGGTACACCTCCAATTGACTCAAATGATGTCAATTAGCCATGACATCATTTTCTGAAATTTTCCAAACTGTTTAAAGGCAGTCAGCTTAGTGTATGCAAATTTCTGACCCACTGGAATTGTGATACAGTGAATTATAAGTTAAATATTCTGTGTGTAAACAATTGTTGGAAAAATTACTTGTGTCATGCACAAAGTAGATGTCCTAACCGACTTGCCAAAACTATAGTTTGTTAACAAGACATTTGGGTAGTGGTTGAATAACGAGTTAATGACTCCAACCTAAGTGTATGTAAAATATATCACTAGCCACTTTAAACAATGCTACCTAATATAATGATTACATACCCTACATTATTAATCTCATTGGTATACGTATATACTGTACTCTATATCATCTACTGCATCTTTATGTAATACATGTATCACTAGCCACTTTAACTATGCCACTTTGTTTACATACTCATCTCATATGTATATACTGCACTCAATACCATCTACTGTATCTTGCCTATGCCGCTCTGTACCATCACTCATTCATATATCTTTATGTACATATTCTTTATCCCCTTTACCTTATAGACACAAGTGTGTAGTTTTGGAATTGTTAGCTAGATTACTTGTTGGTTATTACTGCATTGTCGGAACTAGAAGCACAAGCATTTCGCTACACTCGCATTAACATCTGCTAACCATGTGTATGTGACAAATAAAATTGGATTTGATTTGATTTGACTTCCGACTTCAACTGTAAATGAGACTTTACACCATTACACCCCAAATGGGACCATATAAATCCCAAAATGGTGTTGAGTTTGACTCCATAGGAGTTGAATGCACTATTGTGATTATATTGTGAGAGTAAACATTACTCCAAATAATTAACTGTAGAATACTGAAAACGGAATTGAGTTAAAAAAGTAACAAATATTGTTAATTAACACTGACAGAGTGAAACGCAATGACGCAGAGTTAAATATCAACACTAAATTGAGCATGTTGAACTGTGAAAAAATAACTGTTGCCAGAGTACGTTTTACCCTTCGTAGACTGGCACCAAATGTTATCTGTGGCAAAATATTCTTCAATTAGAGTCAAATGTACTCTGTCATTTTGACTCTGTAAAGCCTGTAGCTCTATCTATATATACCAGGACATCTATACCAGGCAGTGTCAGAGGAAGGCCCTAAAAATGGTCAGACTCTAGGCACCAAAGTCATCGACTGTTCTCTCTGCTACTGCACGGCAAGCTGTACCAATGCACCAATTCTGGAACCAACAGGACCCTGAACAGATTCTACCCCTAAGCCATAAAACTGCTAAATAGTTAGTCCGGGTAGCTATTTGGTTAACTATTTATCTATCTGCATTGACCCTTTTTGGACTAACTTTTTTTGACTCATCACAAATGCTGCTGCTACCATTTGTTATCTGTCACTTTATTCATAGTTTTATGTACATATCTACCTCAATTGCCTCATACCCCTGCACATTGACTCCGTACTGGTACCCTGTGTATATAGCCAAGTTATCATTACTCATTTTGTATTTATTATTATCACGTGTTTTACTTTTAATTCTTTCTCTACTTTCTTTCTCTCTGCATTGTTGGGAAGGACCCATAAGTAAGCATTTCACTGTTAGTATACATCTGGTGTTTACAAAGCATGCGACGAATAACATTTGATTTGATTTAAAGCTTGTGGCTCTCCAGGACCAGGTCTAGAACTAAAGTAGATCTAACTAAAGCATTTTGCACTCCAGGACCAGGGGTTTAAACAGTAACAGGGAGAGTAGCACAACTGCTGCAGCCCCATCTAACTTTGTGTGTGTGTGTGTGTGTGTGTGTGTGTGTGTGTGTGCAGGGCAGTTCTCTAATCCCCTCTAAGATGCTGTTAATGTCTCTGGCTCTCCACTCCACAGTTAATTTACAGAGTATTAAGGCTGGGCCACAGGTAAAATGGAAGTGTCTGTGTGTGCGCATGTGTGTATGGGTGTGTGTGACACACATTATGTCAGATTCTAAAGAGCATTAAGTCAAAACTGCAGGTGAAATGATAGAGCAGGCTATTGTGGTCTGTCTGACTCGATGACTAATGGCATAAACACACACACACAGACACAAAGACACACACACACATACATACACACAGACACACACAAACTGTGATTTCCACTGCAGTTATTCCCTCCATATTCAGCATTCTATTCTGTGGTGTTAGCTGCTGTGTTATTGCGTAACACTTCATTATGTGTGTTGCTGGCCTGCTCTGGGAAATGTGTTGCTTTTACAGTGTACATGTTACAATAAACTGTCATTTGTTTCACTGAAAATGTGCCGTCTTCAACACTGTACATATTATAACACACGCACACACACACATGCACGCACGGCGGCACACACACACACAGAGTTACAGGATGCATGGTATTGATCCTTTCTCAGGAGTAACCTGGGTACACAGCACGCCTGGAACACTCGGGCATCTACCAATCAGAGCCAGGCGTTATCTACACTGATAAGAGCAGAACCCATTTAAAATCACAGCAGAGTGAGATACACCGCACACACACACACACACACACAAGTACACACAAACACACACTTATTATTTTTCCTCATAAAAAGACCAACTATACATATACATTTATTGGTTGTTTGGTTGGTTGATTTCCGGTCCTACCAAGGCCCATGAACTGAGGTGAGACAGCCACTCCTGGAGGACAAAATGCTGGATAATAATTGAAAATAATTCTGTGTCTCTGCCTTATAGCCTTTACCAGAGTTCTGCTGACAGACTAACCTGTCCTGAATCTTTATTTGATATCAAATTTAGCTACAATCATATAGGCCAGGGGTTCCCAATCTTTCCCCAAACTTTTTCACACAAGACCCCCCTTCCAGCATTGGGGAACATCCCCCTTCCCCCTGCATGTGAGCGCCACATCTATTTCTATGGGTATAAGCATGACTGTTCATGACACAAACTGTTCACATCCCTCTTGTTGGTGGAGAGAAGTTAGCAGGTTTAAAGCTTCTTTCCTGCAATTCTACACATTTTGTCATGGGGTGCAAAGACAATTTTACTGTTTTAAAGCACATTTTCTTGAAATTCTATACATTTTACCATGTCTAATGTGTATTCATGTTATATTTGAGTGACAAAAAAATTACAACAATATCTATGGTCTTAAAAAAACAAACAAAAAAAACATTAGCTGACATGGGCTAGTTGATCTGGACAGTTCTGACAAGTTATAAATAGCACTAAGGTATGAAATGACTAACATGACAAGAGGAACTGATGATGCACTACCCAATTTTGAAACGGCACCTTGTGCATTCTACTATTACAACTTTCAAGAGTAAGTTTAAAGCCAGACTGAGTTCTTTTTTTGACCCCCTGCCAACCCCTCGCCCTATAGGGGGCACGCCCCCGAGTTTTGGAACCACTGATATAGGCTACAATAGCTTAGGCCTTCTGTAGCCTACCTAAATTCTCGTAGGCTAACTACACCACATAAGGTTAAATTATACACTTTTTAAATTCCTTAAACTGACAACGATCGAGAACTAAACAGATTACACTGAACAAGCATTTTGCTAGACTCACATTACCATCTGCTAACAATATGTATGTGACCAATACAATTTGATTTGCAAACAATTACCAATGATTTTCAAACTGTCAAATGGCTTCACAACAGAAAGGAGGGAAAGGAGAAAGAGCCGAGCCCCCCTTCTCTCTCGCTATGTCTCTCTCTCTCCCCCTCACACACACACACACACACACACACACACATCGGTAGCCGGTAATTCATTAGCGTTTGGTCATCGGTAAACCAGAATATCCACGTTTTACTGGAGTCAATAGGGTTCCCTCGCGCTGAAACATATCTTTAACCCACACTGACTGATTGACAGCGTCTAAAAAAACACAATATTTCAAGACGACAACAACTAGAATACTGAATAAACCGTAGCTCTATTCCCTCACTTTTTTAATACCCGTCAAAGCAGAGGGACAATATCGGAGCATCAGAGCTAGGCAACAAACATCTTGAAGAATGAAGTCAAATGTGAGAGTGAGCGGAAATTTACCTTATGTTTATCTGTAAATGCTCAGCCAGTCACCTGCTGTATGTAGCCACGCGGACAGAACAGATGCGCGCTCCCTCTCGTGTGAGATGTGTTGGTGCGTCTCTCTGCCGCCTCTGGGCTGTTCTGTGTGGAGGGACTCACAGCGCGGAAACGCAGCTTTATAACGAGAGGGGCATGGGGAGAAGCAAGGAGGGGAGAAGCAAGGAGGGGAGAGACAGTCGACGGCGCGTCTTATCTTGAGAGAGAGAGAGAGAGAGAGAGAGAGAGAGAGAGGTGGGGGGACGTCATTTGCGTAATAACCCACTGGTTGAATTGACATGGTTTCCACCAAAAAATTTATGTAAAAACGTTGAATCAACGGGGATTTTGGGGTGGTAATAAACTCATCAATGTAAGGGAATTTCGTATTTTTTTACACAACTTTTAGCATAAATCCAATGATATGGTGACATTTTTTGTTGATTTCAGTTGAATTCAGTTAGATTACAACTAGAACATTTCACAACATTGAACATTCAATGATGGCTTCCTCCCGTGTATGTATCTAATAATCTCAGACATACAGACTGTAAAAAGACATGATGGCATGAGTCATCATATTTGTGCCCATTCTTCTCTTATCCAGAATAGACATCAAAAGAGGTTAACACAGTAAGACAAGCCTTAAAGACATTTTCCAGATCTCTGGCAACTACACTGGGTGAAAAGGGTCATATCAGGGGTTATCTTTATCTATATACAGTATTTCCGTATACAGTATTTCCGGATGTCTGACATTTTATTAGATATAAGGACTAGATATGCTCCAGATACGCATGTCCTTCATTTCATATTAGGAGCTAGGATATTGGGATAGTTTGGGATAGTTTCTTCGTGGATTCAAACTGGACCTCCGAAAACTCCCTGCTAACATATGAGTCTGGGGTGAGATACATTGAAGACACGCACCTGATACGCGTGCACCTGCTTAACGTTACATATTTGTAGAATATTTTAACTCCGGAAAAGGTATGTGTCAACATGCTGACATATCTAAGCCTTTATCTGTAGTCATTACCTGATCATATATGTTTCCACATATAAAAATATGCATCATTTCAAAAGATATCCTATGACTTCCTTGAATCATAGATATTTCAATATCTCATCCTCGTATTTCTGATCGAAAATGGGCTAAATGTCCAGTGCACAAATTATTTTACCTATTCAGGCGTTGAAAATCATTATGCTTCTTCACATGAAGGTGACATATTCAGTAGTAGGCACAAAATGCAAACATTGTCATATTTCATTAAAGTTGCTATTTCCAAAGCACATCTCTGCTATTTCATTTACATTTTTTAAATTTTAAATGCAGCATTAATTGATTTAACAGAAAATAAAAGTTGCACACCCTCAATCCTCCTGGCTGCCCTGCTTGTTATTATGGACGATGCGATGGGTGCAGATTGGGTCATCAACGGCGGTCCCTCGCAGTCCAAACCCAATGTGGTGGTAGAGTGTTGGTCTGTGATCCACTCCAAAGCTGTCAACGCATAAATATTGGCATTTCGCATAGCCATTCCACAAGGTAGCTACTCCAGATGCTTCTTTCATGATGAGAAAACAGACTGGAAAAGCTAACGTTAGCTAACCAAGTTGCTAGTTAGTTAGCTAGATAACTAGTTAGCTTAAAGACGCCATAATATTGTATGCCAAACAATTTAGATGTGTCCTCTACCATTAGCAATTATAATTTAATGTCTAGGGTAAATGGTTGAAAATAAATAGTCTGAGAACAGAACTACTGAAATGTTACTTTGGTACCTGCCCGGCGGGGCGGGATTAACACAGCCTAGGGACAGCTGGCGAGAAGTGCACAATATCTGTCTTACCTCCATGTTTGTAGTTTGTAATGCTCATTACTTTCAACAAATGTATTATCAGCCATAATTTCATGTTTGTGTCTGTTTGAATAATTAATGCTATAGGTTCGTAATTTATGAAAATGAACCATGCGTCAACATCGCAATGTTGCGCAACCACAATATTTTGTTTTACAGTATTAATCAGGCTAAAATGGATGACGTAATAGCTATATTAACCATAATTTTCTCATCTCACTTTAATGGGAATGTAGTAGGAGATGTTTTTTCACTATTTTTTAATACTATTCATGCTTAGCCCTACCAATCAGGTGCGCTCCAGCTGTCATTGTTATGCTCGCTGCTCGTGAGTAGTTATTGTAGGGTAGTTTCTGTCAAACAATGTTTTACACCTTGTTGATTTATGATTGGGACGGGACTTCTGCCTAGGATTTGAATATCACACCTATGTATGACTTCACACCAGGATGTAAATACTGTTTCACACCTATTGTTCTTATTTTATTATTTGTTCTACATTTTATTTCACCTTTATTTAACCAGGTAGGCCAGTTGAGAACAAGTTCTCATTTACAACTGCGACCTGGCCAAGATAAAGCAAAGCAGTGCGACAAAAATAACAACACAGAGTTACACATGGGATAAACAAACGTACAGTCAATAACACAATAGAAACATCTGTATACAGTGTGTTCAAATTAAGTAAAGAGATAAGGCAATAAATAGGCCATAGTGGCGAAATAAGTACAATTTAGCAATTAACACTGGAGTGATAGATGTGTAGATGAGGATGTGCAAGTAGAAATACTGGTGTGCAAAAGAGCAGAAAAACCAAAACAAATATGGGATGAAGTAGGTAGTTGGCTGGGTGGGCTATTTACAGATGGGCCGTGTACAGCTGCAGCGATCGGTAAGCTGCTCTGACAGCTGATGCTTAAAGTTAGTGAGGGAGATATAAGACTCTAGCTTCAATGATTTTTGCAATTCATTCCAGTCATTGGTAGCAGAGAACTGGAAGGAAAGGTGGCCAAAGGAGCTGTTGGCTTTGGGGATGACCAGTGAAATATACTTGCTGGAGCGCGTGCTAAGGGTGGGTGTTTCTATGGTGACCATTAAACTGAGATAAGGCGGAGATATACCTAGCAAAGACTTATAGATGACCTGGAGTCAGTGGCTTTGGCGACAAATATGTAGCGAAGACCAGCTAACGAGAGCATACAGGTCGCAGTGGTGAGTAGTATATGGGGCTTTGGTGACAAAATGGAAGGCACTGTGATAGACTGGATCCAATTAGCTGAGTAGAGTGTTGGAGGATCATTTGTAAATGACATCGCCGAAGTCAAGGATTGGTAGGATAGTCAGTTCTACGAGGGTATGTTTGGCAGCATGAGTGTCGGAGGCTTTGTTGCGAAATAGGCAGCTGATTCTAGATTTAATTTTGGATTGGAGATGCATAATATGAGTCTGGAAGGAGAGTTTACAGTCTAGCCAGACACCTAGGTATTTGTAGTTGTCCACATATTCTAAGTCAGAACCGTCCAGAGTAGTGATGCTAGTTGGGCGGGCGGGTGTGGGCAGCGATCGGTTGAAGAGCATGCATTTCGTTTTACTAGCATTTAAGAGGAGTTGGAGGCCACGGAAGGAGTGCTGTATGGCATTGAAGTTCATTTGGAGGTTTGTGAACCCTTTCATGCTTGAGTTCCAAATATCTCTAATGGTCGCCCCAGCGTGAGTTTTTTTATGCACGTGATGTCAGAACCTTCTCTCCATTCCCGAATGTGATTGTTACGTAACAGTACATTTAATCAGCGCTGCCCTCAAACCTAAGCAAGCATACTGTTTTTATTTATAGGCTGTTTTCAACTTGTCAATTTTAAATTATTTTCTAACAAGTGTTTTATTTTCTAATAACAGTTGGAATTGAGGTGTGTTCCGCCTCATTCATTCACATTAAAGTAGTCATTTTTACTTTTACCGACCAATTAATTTTTTTGACATTTCTGACCCGGACAAAATTCCCCAAACACTTCCCAATTGTTTGTGCAGTTCAAGTCTGCAGACATTTGCTCATCTCCTGTCCTGCATACACGTGTTCACATTTTCCGTATGTTGCCTGCATCACAATCAAAGTTGTTTTCGTTACCAATAATAACTTTGGAAATGTGTGCGTTTCTATCAATGTGCCTTATTACGTTATAATAGTTTCTGCATGTCGTGTTTTGTCGTTTCTACTGTAGCATAATGTTTTTGTTTATATTCCTTATAAAGCGCGGACACACAATGTAACGTTACTCATTTCATAACATTTATGGTGTTATACTCCATGCTTAGCTAGCTACATTATTCTATTAGCTGTGGAAAACGATGCTAATTGCGTCAGAGAACTATTAGCATCTGTTGTATTTTGAAGCTACCCTGGCCTTATGACTCCCAAGTGTCACAGCGTCTCATTGCTAGAGGAATCACTACAGACACCCATGTTCAAATCCAACCTGCGTTTCTATCAAAGTAAGTGCCTTATTACATTATAATAGTTTCTGTGTGTCGTGTTATACCGTTTCTACTGTAGCTCACTGTGTGTATGGAGCATAATATATTTGTTTATATTCCTTATAACTGCTGACACACGAGGTAAGGTTACTCATTTCATAACCTTTATGGTGTTATATTCAATCGTGCTTATGTAGCTAGTTTCATTCTTCTTTATCACATGTTGTATGTAAACATCACACCCATTGTTCTGAGTGGCTAGGATTTTAATATCACACCCAGGTGTGACTTCAAGTTCAAGTTATCTTTATCGTCCCAAATGGGAAATTTGATTTGCAGTCAGGGTTCAACAAAAAAGAAACACAGCATTAAAAAGAATGACAGCCATACAACTGATACACACATGAGATGGATAAAAAGAGAAAGTCATTGTGCAAAAGTGCAGCAATAAATAGACATTATTTATTTTAATGTGCAGATTCAGAAAGTTTATGGCCTGTGGGATAAAATAGTTATTGTATATGTTGCTATTGAGTTTAGGAAGTCTAAAATAACCTGAGGGGAGAAGTTCGTCAAGGAGGCGGTGATCAGGACAGTCTAGGATACTGTTAGCTCTCCTCACCAGTTGCTTTCTGAATGTCACTGAGAGTTGTGCCTGTTGCACCTCGAAGACCTGGCTGGCCACCTTTAACCACCCTGTCCAACCTATTTTTGCAGCGATGAGACAAGATCGAAATTGGGGGGAAAAAAGACGGGTAAAATAAAAATACAAAACAATACCCCATTATGGATTTTTCTGTCTGTCTGTTTGTGTGTGTGTGTCTATCAGTGTTTGTTTGCGTGTGTGTGTGTGGGTGAGTGTGTGTGTGTTGTTCAAGGGTTAGCATATGGGGTGTCTGGGGCTGTCAGGTCAGAGATGCGTCCAGACATGCAAGCTCAGGGTGACAATCAGGGCATGACGCCTATACCCTATTGTCCAAATTCATTAACCAGTGAGAATGCTTGAAGTTGTGATGGGCTAGACAAGAGGGGGGTTTGTGTGTATTGGTGGGGAGGGGCTGTGTTTGTGGGTCTGGATAGTTCAACTCTAAAAATGCTTAATTGCCAAATCTTGTGATTTATAAGGGGGGCGGGACTTCACACACTTAGTGATTATGGGCCTGAGGGCGCATGGGCCTGAGGGCACACACTTAGTGTGTTGTGAATTCTGAAATGAATGTATTGTAATGTTTTTAAAACGGAATAACTGCTTTAATTCTGCCGGATCCCAGGAAGAGTAGATGCTGCCTTGGCATCAGCTAGTGGGAATCCATAATAAATACAACATACATATACACCAGGATGTAAATATCACTCCCGCTGTTCTGAGTGGGTTTGATATGTAGCTTTAGAGGTGTTATGTTAAATATCCAAGACACAGCTGGAGACAACTTCCTGACTTTGAGTGATAACTGTCCAGACCCACATACATAGCCCCTCCCCAGCAATACACACAGACACACCCCCCCCCTCCTGACTAGCCCATCACAACTACAAGCATTCTCACAGGTTAAGGAACTTGGACAATGGGGTATAGGTGCCAGTGTTGCCAACTCCTCAGTAAGGAAAGTAGCAATTGGCTGTCCTAAAAGTCGCTAGAAGTTGCTGAATGACGGCATTACCTCATTTGCATAATTGGCAATGTGCATGTAATTGTGATGGACGCTGTAGGAGAGAGGAATAACGTCGTGGGAGTGACAAAAAGTGAGTAAAAAAACACCCTAAATATGTTTAGAACTACAAATGAGTAAGCTGCAGAGAGTGGCACACAGCGAATAAGAACCAGATAGTTGAGGCCATCTCCAATAAACAGCTTCAACCAGCCTTTGAATTCAGGGTTTGATTCCCACTCCTTTCTGTATTTTTGAGTGTACAGTTTAAACTGAGACATGATGAGCTAGCCAGCTAGATGTTTAGCTTATGTCACAGAGAGGCACACACACAGTGGACAAGGTGAGTAAGTGACTGAGGCTGTGTGAGTCAAATGCAGTGATTTGTTTTAGACAAAGAACATTTTACATTTACATCCCAGCCAGCGGCGGTTTCCCGCATGCGCAATTAATTTGCAGTCTGGACGCGGAGGGGTGAACATCACCTGCTCTGACTGCAGCTGGGAGGGACTGCTGCACGAGGACTGGACCGCCTGTGAGTGCTTTGGGACGGGGGTGGGGCCCACGGCAGCATCCGCTGCTTGTTGAGAAGAGTAAGAACGATACGTGCTTTTATGTCAGAGTCTACAAAAGTCTCCAGTAACACCAGAAAAATACACTAGATTTGTCGCTAGTGGCTTTTTTGAAAATGTGTTGCTAGAGGGGTCTGAATACTTGCTAAATATAGAGACAACGTCACTAAGTTGGCAACACTGATAGGCGAAATGCCCAGACGTCACTGTGAGCTTGCATGTTCAGACGCAACTCTGACCTGACAGCCCCAGACGCCCCATACAGTAACCCACTGTTCCCCGGTAGACCGTCATTGTAAATAAGAATTTGTTCTTAATTAACTGACTTGCCTAGTTAAATAAAGGTAAATTAAATACAAAAATACAAAAAATGGCTTGTTTGTATGACTCCTCTCTTCAGGCAGTTGTGTTCTGACTTCAACTATGCTAGTACTGATAGAGAGAAATGATCTGGGTTCTATGAGGTGGGGCCTATATACTGTATATAGTTGAGTGGCAGTAGTAGATAATGGGGTGTATAGGGGTAGCATGTAGGCCTACACTGTATGTGTATTACCATGAGTCAGTAAGCCCGTGAACAATACAGGGGTAAGACATACCATAAGACTGTGTATGTACCATGTATAGAATAATGAATGAAATTGGCTGAATGAATGAAATTGGCTCCCATGAGGACTGCCACAGGAAAGTAAGACCCAGGGTCACCTCGGCTGCAGAGGATAAATTCATTAGAGTTACCAGCCTCAGAAATGGCGGCTCAAATAAGTTCAAGGAACAGACACATCTCAACATCAACTGTTCAGAGGAGACAGTGAATCAGGCCTTCGTGGTCGAATTGCTGCAACGAAACCACTACTAAAGGACACCAATAATAAGAAGATACTTGCTTGGGCCAAGAAACACAAGCAATTGACATTAGACCCTTGAAAATCTGTCCATTGGTCAAATGAATCCAAATGAGAGATTTTTGGTTCCAACCGCCGTGTCTTTGAGAGATGCAGTGTAAGTGAATGGATAATCTCTGCATGTGTAGTTCCCACCGTGGAGCATAGAGGAGGAGATGTGATGATGTGAGGGTGCTTTGCTGGTGACACTGTCTGTGATTTATTTAAGGCACAGTTAACCTACAGTTAACCTATTTAATCCCATCGGTCACAATAGTGACCGTAAAAAATAAAAAAAAATCTGTTTTAAGGCTCTAAAAATGTTACTGAATGATCTATCAATGCATTTCCAGCCAATATTGAAATAAATAAGGGTCTCAATGAAACATGTGCAGTGTCACGTGTTTATTGTAAATTGTCACATAACCAGAGCTGTTTCCTTCCTGGTTGCACCATGAGAAGAGGATGGCTGCTTCAAAGCTCCCAAACAAAAGGTTAGTAAAGTATGTTAACATTAAGATAGGACAAAGATCTTTGGTACACATCATCTTTAAGGTGTCTAGTATTGATATATGCATTTGCAATTACTCAACTGTGTTCAGTGTGGTCATAGAATGAGTAAACATGTTGACGGCAACAATAGTGACAGGCGGGATCATACTTATACTCATACATAGTTCTTGTTCTACCTGACTTTCTACTTTGTTCTTTCTTTAAGTTTCACTTTTAGTCAAGTTCTGGATATGTTGGATCTAGGTGACTGCCCAGACAAGGCATGCAACATTGCAGTTATCAATCAAAATGAGAAAGATGCTGTCCTGAGTGATTGTGATAGCGATGGGTCAGTTATGGAATATGGACAGGCCATTTGCCAGCCAGGCTGTTGAATGCATATGCTGAACCTATGCAAACAGATCATGACAGGAACGTTATCAGTGATGATGACCTACCCCTCACCACCCCCCCATCCACAACCTCCCCCGGCCCCCTCCATTGTTGATAATGAAGAGCCAAGGGCCTCTACCCGCCAGAGGGTTCAGCCAGAAGAGCCAAGGGAAATGCTGCAGGTGGTCAAAAATAAAGATTGAGCGTTCAAACGATCGAAGAGGCCTGCCACTGATGTGATTCCAAAACACATACGTAGTATACAGCCCAAATATGCAAAAGTTTGGCACGAAACCACTGAGCCACAGAAGGAGATCTTTACTGGCTGATACTGTTGAAGATCAGGCATGATATGACAAAGCTTCTCACTGGCCAATCAACACGATGCACCGGTTCCAGAGAAGTCGTCATTGTGACAAACGTACTACCTATGCATGTGAGAAATACAAAGCGCCACTGCACATTGAGTGCTTCAAGATATACCATGGACAGTAGAAAAGGAGATAAGACCGAATGAAAAAGGGCTGAAAAATATAATAAAATTAAAATAGAAAAGTCGATAAAGGGTGAGGAGAAGCAGTACAACGGACTCTAGGAAGAAAAGAAAAGTTGACGAAAAAGACAATCGAAATGACGGAAATGTTTTTGGAAAAGAAGGTCAATTGATTCAAGACATCCTGTATGACAGTAGGTCTGACTGATTGTAGTTCAAAACAGTGATGCACAAACTAATCTTGCACTTGGTTCTGAAGCCTAACTCTATGATATATATATATATATATATAAGCACTCATTGTCCAGTGGCGCTTTTTAAATATATATATATATATATATATATATATATATATATATATATATATATATATATATATATATATATATATATATATATATATATATAATTGTATTTTGTTCAGTGTAGGCCTCTACTTGAATGCATATTCTACAGGCTACCTCTATCCTAAATGTTATCTTTATGTTCAGTGGGAATGAATCACACGACTGTTGCACTAAAATGTTACAATGGCAATGTTACAATGAATATTGCACTAAAGTACAAGTTCAAATGTTACAATAAAGTTACAATATTAATGTTGCACTAAAGTAACAATGTTGAAATACGTTGATGGTTGTTGTCTTTTTGTCTTTGCTCTCAGTATTCATATCGTGTCGTATAAGGGTTTTTGATGTGTAAAATAGTCACACTAGAATGTGATGGGGCATTCTAGTGGCAATGCTGGGGACTGTTAGTGACAGAGTTTTAAATGTGTTAATACTTCTTGATGCACCCATCCCGTTAGCGGAATCATTTTCGTCAACATCCGCTGAATTGCAGAGCGCCAAATTCAAATTAAATTACTACAAATATTTCATTTTCATAAAATGGTGTGTCAGATTTCAAAAAAGCTTTTCGGCGAAAGCATACCAAGCGTTTATGTAAGGACATCTCTCTCAGTAGACAAAACATTACAAACAGCTAGCAGCCAAGTAGATTGGTCACGAAAATCAGAAAAGCAATAAAATGAATTGCTTACCTTTGATGATCTTCGGATGTTTGCACTCACGGGACTCCCCGTTACACAATAAATGTTCCTTTTGTTCCATAAAGATTATTTTTATATCCAAAATACCTCCATTTGGTTGGCGCGTTATGTTCAGAAATCCACAGGCTTGAGTGGTCACGACATTGCAGACAAATTCCAAATAGAATCTGTAAAGTTCGTAGAAACATGTCAAACGTTTTTTATAATCAATCCTCAGGTTGTTTTTACAATATATAATTGATAATATTTAGTAGCTTCTTCAATAGGAGAGAGAGAGAGAAAATGTCTGCTCCAAGTAGTTGCGCATGCAAAACGTTGCTGGCACCCAGCCATACAATGATATGATCTTTCTCGCTTTCCTGAAACTATGTCTAAAGACTGTTCACACCATGGGGAAGCCATAGGAAAAGGAATCTGGTTGATATCCCTTTAAATGGAGCGAAGGCAGTCAATGAAACAGAGAACTTTCAGGAAAAACAACACCTCCGGGTTGGATTTTTCCCAGGTTTTTGCCTGCAATATCAGTTCTGTTATACTCACAGACAATATTTTGACAGTTTGGGAGACTTTAGAGTGTTTTCTATCCTAATCTGACAATTATATACATGTTCTAGATTCTGGGCCTGTTCTAGATTCTGGGCCTGAGCAATAGGCAGTTTCATTTGGGTACGTTTTTCATGTTTTAGTTTACAATGGAGCCCCTAGTTCCACTCTTTATACCCCTGATACCTCCTTTGTCCCACCCCCCACACATGCGGTGACCTCACCCATTACAACCAGCATGTCCAGAGATACAACCTCTCTCATCATCACCCAGTGCCTGGGCTTACCTCCGCTGTGCCCGCACCCCACCATACCCCTGTTTGCGCATTATGCCCTGAATATATTCTACCATGCCCAGAAACCTGCTCCTCTTATTCTCTGTCCCCAACGCCCTAGGCGACCAGTTTTGATAGCCTTCAGCCGCACCCTCATACTACTCCTTCTCTGTTCCGCGGGTGATGTGGAGGTAAACCCAGGCCCTGCATGTCCCCAGGCACCCTCATTTGTTGACTTCTGTGATCGAAAAAGCCTTGGTTTCATGCATGTCAACATCAGAAGCCTCCTCCCTAAGTTTGTCTTACTCACTGCTCTAGCACACTCTGCTAACCCTGATGTCCTTGCCGTGTCTGAATCCTGGCTCAGGAAGGCCACCAAAAATTCTGAGATTTCCATACCCAACTATAACATCTTCCGTCAAGATAGAACTGCCAAAGGGGGAGGAGTTGCAGTCTACTGCAGAGATAGCCTGTAAAGTAATGTCATACTTTCCAGGTCCATACCCAAACAGTTCGAACTACTAATTTTGAAAATTACTCTCTCCAGAAATAAGTCTCTCACTGTTGCCGCCTGCTACCGACCCCCCTCAGCTCCCAGCTGTGCCCTGGACACCATTTGTGAATTGATCGCCCCCCATCTAGCTTCAGAGTTTGTTCTGTTAGGTGACCTAAACTGGGATATGCTTAACACCCCGGCAGTCCTACAATCTAAGCTAGATGCCCTCAATCTCACTCAAATCATCAAGGAACCCACCAGGTACAACCCTAACTCTGTAAACAAGGGCACCCTCATTGACGTCATCCTGACCAACTGGCCCTCCAAATACACCTCCGCTGTCTTCAACCAGGATCTCAGCGATCACTGCCTCATTGCCTGTATCCGCTACGGAGCCGCAGTCAAACGACCACCCCTCATCACTGTCAAACGCTCCCTAAAACACTTCTGTGAGCAGGCCTTTCTAATCGACCTGGCCCGGGTATCCTGGAAGGACATTGACCTCATCCCGTCAGTTGAGGATGCCTGGTCTTTCTTTAAAAGTAACTTCCTCACCATTTTAGATAAGCATGCTCCGTTCAAAAAATGCAGAACTAAGAACAGATATAGCCCCTGGTTCACTCCAGACCTGACTGCCCTCGACAAGCACAAAAACATCCTGTGGCGGACTGCACTAACATCGAATAGTCCCCGCGATATGCAACTGTTCAGGGAAGTCAGGAACCAATACACACAGTCAGTCAGGAAAGCTAAAGCCAACTTCTTCAGGCAGAAGTTTGCATCCTGTAGCTTCAACTCCAAAAAGTTCTGGGACACTGTGAAGTCCATGGAGAACAAGAGCACCTCCTCCCAGCTGCCCACTGCACTGAGGCTAGGTAACACGGTCACCACCGATAAATCCATGATTATCGAAAACTTCAACAAGCATTTCTCAACGGCTGGCCATGCCTTCCGCCTGGCTACTCCAACCTCGGCCAACAGCTCCCCCCCCCCCCGCAGCTACTCGCCCAAGCCTCTCCAGGTTCTCCTTTACCCAAATCCAGATAGCAGATGTTCTGAAAGAACTGCAAAACCTGGACCCGTATAAATCAGCTGGGCTTGACAATCTGGACCCTCTATTCCTGAAACTATCCGCCGCCATTGTCGCAACCCCTATTACCAGCCTGTTCAACCTCTCTTTCATATCGTCTGAGATCCCCAAGGATTGGAAAGCTGCCGCAGTCATCCCCCTCTTCAAAGGGGGCGACACCCTGGACCCAAACTGTTACAGACCTATATCCATCCTGCCCTGCCTATCTAAGGTCTTCGAAAGCCAAGTCAACAAACAGGTCACTGACCATCTTGAATCACACCGTACCTTCTCCGCTGTGCAATCTGGTTTCCGAGCCGGTCACGGGTGTACCTCAGCCACGCTCAAGGTACTAAACGATATCATAACCGCCATCGATAAAAGACAGTACTGTGCAGCCGTCTTCATAGACCTTGCCAAGGCTTTCGACTCTGTCAATCACCGTATTCTTATCGGCAGACTCAGTAGCCTCGGTTTTTCGGATGACTGCCTTGCCTGGTTCACCAATTACTTTGCAGACAGAGTTCAGTGTGTCAAATCGGAGGGCATGCTGTCCGGTCCTCTGGCAGTCTCTATGGGGGTGCCACAGGGTTCAATTCTCGGGCCGACTCTTTTCTCTGTATATATCAATGATGTTTCTCATGCTGCGGGCGATTCCCTGATCCACCTCTACGCAGACGACACCATTCTATATACTTCCGGCCCGTCCTTGGACACTGTGCTATCTAACCTCCAAACGAGCTTCAATGCCATACAGCACTCCTTCCGTGGCCTCCAACTGCTCTTAAACGCTAGTAAAACCAAATGCATGCTTTTCAACCGTTCGCTGCCTGCACCCGCACGCCTGACCAGCATCACCACCCTGGATGGTTCCGACCTTGAATATGTGGACATCTATAAGTACCTAGGTGTCTGGCTAGACTCTAAACTCTCCTTCCAGACCCATATCAAACATCTCCAATCGAAAATCAAATCAAGAGTCGGCTTTCTATTCCGCAACAAAGCCTCCTTCACTCACGCCGCCAAACTTACCCTAGTAAAACTGACTATCCTACCGATCCTCGACTTCGGCGATGTCATCTACAAAATTGCTTCCAACACTCTACTCAGCAAACTGGATGCAGTTTATCACAGTGCCATCCGTTTTGTCACTAAAGCACCTTATACCACCCACCACTGCGACTTGTATGCTCTAGTCGGCTGGCCCTCGCTACATATTCGTCGCCAGACCCACTGGCTCCAGGTCATCTACAAGTCCATGCTAGGTAAAGCTCCGCCTTATCTCAGTTCACTGGTTACGATGGCAACACCCATCCGTAGCACGCGCTCCAGCAGGTGTATCTCACTGATCATCCCTAAAGCCAACACCTCATTTGGCCGCCTTTCGTTCCAGTTCTCTGCTGCCTGTGACTGGAACGAATTGCAAAAATCGCTGAAGTTGGAGACTTTTATTTCCCTCACCAACTTCAAACATCTGCTATCTGAGCAGCTAACCGATCGCTGCAGCTGTACATAGTCTATTGGTAAATAGCCCACCCATTTTCACCTACCTCATCCCCATACTGTTTTTATTTATGTATTTTTCTGCTCTTTTGCACACCAATATCTCTACCTGTACATAACCTTCTGATCATTTATCACTCCAGTGTTAATCTGCATAATTGTAATTATTTGCCTACCTTCTCATGCCCTTTTGCACACAATGTATATATAGACTCCCCTTTTTTCTACTGTGTTATTGACTTGTTAATTGTTTACTCCATGTGTAACTCTGTGTTGTCTGTTCACACTGCTATGCCTTATCTTGGCCAGGTAGCAGTTGTAAATGAGAACTTGTTCTCAACTAGCCTACCTGGTTAAATAAAGGTGAAATAAAAAAATAAAAAAAATCCAAACATCAAAATACTGCCCCCTTGCCTCAAGAGGTTTTAATAACTGGGTTGGGATATATAAGAACTTTGATAACTGCATAGGAGAAATATGTTAATTGTGACCGACCATAAAACACACTTTTTCACCTACTTTTCCATTAAAATTTCAAAAAATAATTATTAATTACGCAAAATGTTACTAATGACACTTGATTTGGATTTTTTCATGTCTGGGAAATATTCGGGATCACATGGGTTAACCAGCATGGCTACCACAGCATTCTGCAGCTATACGCCATCCCATCTGGTTTGGTCTTAGTAGGACTATCATTTGTTTTTCAACAGGACAATTACCCAACACACACCTCCAGAATGTGGAAGGGCTATTTGACCAAGAAGGAGAGTAATTATTTAATATCTCCACATGTGTTATTTCATAGTTTTGATGTCTTCACTATTATTCTTCAATGTAGAAAATCTTAAAAATAAAGAAAAACCTTGAATGACTAGGTGTGTCCAAACGTTTGAGGATGTGGACATTTTCACAACTCTTGGCACAAAAATGTATTCAGGTCATCAAAATGTATTCAGGTCATCGGCCCTTGAATATTTTGGTACACCTGGAGAGTTCTTCTTTGTCTACTATCTATTCAGCATCGTTCACACCCTCCTAAGCCTTATCCCCACCCATTTCTTTACACTAAGGAAAAACTCAAAGTAAAAATATACTTTATCTAGTCCTTGGTCTATATCCTAATATGACTTTGAAAGTGTCCAGATAAAAATATTGTATAACTATTTTATAATTACTAGATTATACTTACCCAGACACTTGTCTAAATTGATGGGTCATGTGAAAGAAATGCCATAAACATCCACCAATAACATCTAGCTAAGTGGATGGGACAATATTATCCAAATATGTACACATGTTCATAAAATACAATAGATGGCCATAAATCACCCTCAGACACACCTGGCTAACTTGATGGTTATGTAATCATTATCTTGTAAAGTGGTCCTTTGTTTCGACATGTAGGTAGTTAGCTAGCTAGCTATCTAAACAATTAACCATAATCCCAACCCATAGATAGCTACAGTAAGGTGACCAGATTTCTGATATTAAAACCGGGGACATTTCCAGTTCGGCGGTCAATATATCATTAAAATATCCAATGTTATTATCTATGAAATGAAAAAGGGGGACAATTCCGGTTTCAAGTATTTAGTCTAACTGGCACACTGTGATAGAGAAAACAACTATATTACAGAAACACTACAGACAAGACAGAACTGTCCAATCTGAACAGTGGTCCTGGTAGTCTGGGTAGAATAAGAGCAGAAGAGAACATGAGCAAAACTGAAGAAACAGACAATAGTATATGTGAAATACTTAACAACATAATAAAGAAATAAGACGATGATGTGATTGGTAACTACATAATATACTTATACCAATCTAATCTGTATATTTCTCAAAAGAATGTATCTTCTTCAGGATTACTCTGCCTTTGGCCAGCTTCTCCATGAACTCCTGGCAGGGGAGGTTGAAGTTTGTCTTCACAATAAGCATGGTAGGAACAGTGAACACATTACTTGCTGCTGTCCATATATCATTCATTTATGAGAACACTGTCTCGACTGGTGCATTACTTCCAGGTAAGCACATGACAACAGACGCTAATCTAGCCACGTTAGTGTGTGGGATGTCGTTCTCTTTGAAGTGGATAACCACCGTGCTCCATCTCTGACTAAGCGGTGTCTCAGATGTTTTCCATTCTTCAAGCGATCCCCCTTTAGGAACTCTTGCAGGCCAGTAACCTCGTCAAACAATGCATCCTCATTGATGGTCACATTTGGGCATTTTTCCTGCAGTGTGCCTGCTGCCTTCTGGATCTCTTCACGCTGAGGTTGTCTTTTAAAAAGGAGACCATGTAAATATTTTAGATTATCTGTGCGCTTTCCCCATGCTTGCAAGTAGTTCACAGCCGTAGTGAAGAATGATTGGGATGTTTTGAGAGAACTCTCTTTAGACATGGCTCCATTTCCCTCTAGCTCTCTCAGAAGTCCTCTGACCAAAACTGGAATGAAGTTATCATCACACCTTGCAGTCGATTTTCCCTCAATGTTTCTCAGAATTGCAGCTAACTCCACAGCACAGCGGTCCTGGCATTCAAGCATCTTGATCATGTCACTGAATATGCTCACGTTTCCATGTACAAAGGCCAGCCAAAGTTCAGTCAGTGGATCTTCGAACATTGCTCACAGGACAACAGGGCATTTGTCTTCAGAAATAAAAAAGGATTTCAATGGCACATACCTTTTCAGCACTCTTTCTAGAGCAGGGAGCATGGACAGCCAGCGAACATCGCTGTGTCCGAAAATGTTATGGTACTCCTGGCCAACAAACTCACAAAAGCGCTTCAGTCTTTCTACTCTGACGGTGAAAATATCCAAATATCTTTGTGAGCAGGTACTCAACATCAAAGGGAATCATATCCAAAGCTGTTCTGGTCGTGTTATGAATGATGTGGGCAGGACAACCTAAGCCAATCACCTCCCGCTGCAGAGCATTTTTAACTTTGGTATGGACATTGACCCTCCCCAGCCTATTCAGTCCTCCAAAGTTGTTATTTGTGTTGTTGGCAGAGAATGCCACGACTTTGTTTTGCATGTTACATTTTTGGATGACCACCAGGACCTCAGCTGCAATCTCCTCTGCTGTTTCTCCTTTCAATTCAACAAAATCATGCAGTTTTGTTTCCACAGATGTGTTGCCACCATATATCTTACAATATCTGACTACTACTGGCAGAAGCTTTACATGTCCATGATTGGACGCATCAATGGACAGGGAAACAAATTCAAACTGGTCTAGGTCCTGTGTTACCAAAGTAGTTGCCCATGGTGCTAACACGTTACTCACTATGACTTCACATTTTGTCCTAGCACATGTAAACTTTGGCTCATAAAGCTTTCATGTCAGTTGTGCTGTGCAGTCCATAACTATGATTGTGTCGCATAGTGTGGTATGCAAAGATACCCCCCTGCACAGCTAAATCATATTCTTCTTGGGAAGAATGTGGTGACAGAGGGCATACCAACACGGCCAATCAGAGAGACTTTATGCTTTTTCGTCTGTTGATGTTCTACCACTGCCGTTCTTCTCCAGCTGCCAATTGAAAAAGAGGAATTACAAAGGGTGCAGTTAACCATTCTATCGTCTTGACCTGAGCGTATAAATGGAAATTCTCTCATCATGTTGTCATTAAAATGGCACTTCCGTTTCTTGGAAAGAGCCATTATACCTCCTCTGTCTTCTCTTTTTCACTCTCCTTGTGTCACTCTTCTAACTCTCTTAACTTTTTCTTCTCCTCCAATCTTTCTCGTCCTCTTTTCTTCACTCATCTTCCTGCTCTTAACCTTTCCACCTCACTCTTCCACACTATCCTCGCTTCACTCTTTTTACTCCCTTAATTTTTCCTCTCCTTCTCCAATCTTTAATAATAAATAGTACACTATTAGATAAAATACTTTGGTTAACAGATTCCCATTGCTTGCCTCTTTTTTGTATTTTATCTAAAAAAAATGGTTTGCAATAATAAATTGGCAGGCTCTGTAATCATGTCTTTACCTTTCCTCCTCTCTCTTTCACTCTTCTTCCTATCCAGTCTTCCTCCTCTCCACTCTCTAACAGAAAACATTATGCTAATGTTATCCATGAAAAGGTCAAAATATATTTTCACACTACTTATGCCAAACCATAAATTGTAATCTACAAATAAATATTCTCATCATTTAATTGTGCATTAATTTAATATAATCATATTTTCAAGCCTGTCCACTGCATGTTTACATGTGAACGTTTTTGAACATAGCTCCCATGACAGTATCAAATCAAATGTATTTATATAGCCCTTCGTACATCAGCTGATATCTCAAAGTGCTGAGAGAGAGAGAGAATTAGAGAGAGCACACTTAAATTCACACAGGACACCGAATAGGACAGGAGAAGTACTCCAGATATAACAAACTGACCCTAGCCCCCCGACACATAAACTACTCCAGCATAAATACTGGAGGCTGAGACAGGAGGGGTCTGGAGACACTGTGGCCCCATCCGAGGACACCCCCAGTAGCTGGCTAACCTAGCTAGATAACTTAGTCGACATAGCTAATGTTAGCTAGCATAACCTATTTAAAACCTTATAGAGCAGATCTATCTATATAATAAATTGTGACATTATAACATCATTAGCTAGTATCTCAAACGAGTGTAACTTTGTTTGCTGTGGTGATGTTGTGGATTCACTTGACACTTGCTAGCTTCTGGCCAAGTTTTCCACAGCAGTTTTCTCTAAAACTATCGCGATAGCAAGCTAAAGTTTGCTAGCTAGCTAACAGTAGGCTTTAACTTCTACGCTACTACGCTAGCCCACGTGCTAGCGTAGTAGCGACTACTCCGCGGCTTCCCTGTTCCATCTATTGCTGCCCCCTGGATCAAATGATCACTTGGCTACATAGCTGATGCCTGCTCGACTGTCCATTAATCACGGTTCTCCATTCTGTTTATTTTTTGTTTATCTGTCAGCCCAGCCGCGAACTCAGGCTCTGTGTGTAGTTAACCGACACTCTCTGCCCTTCATCGCCATTTTACCTGTTGTTGTTGTTTTAGCTGATTTGCTGTGGTCTTACCCGTTGTTGTCTAAGCTAGCTCTCCCAATCAACACCTGTGATTACTTTATGCCCCACTGAATGTCTCTCTCAAATGTCAATATGCCTTGTATACTGTTGTTTAGGTTAGTTATCATTGTTTTAGTTTACAATGGAGCCCCTAGTTCCACTCATACCTCTGATACCTCCTTTGTCCCACCTCCCACACATGCGGTGACCTCACCCATTATAACCAGCATGTCCAGAGATACAACCTCTCTTATCATCAGGTCTGGGTTTACCGCCACTGTACCCACACCCCACCATACCCCTGTCTGCACATTATGCCCTGAATCTATTCTATCATGCCCAGAAATCTGCTCCTTTTATTCTTTGTCCCCAACGCTCTAGGCGACCAGTTTTGATAGCCTTTAGCCGTACCCTCACTTTACTCCTCCTCTGTTCCTCGGGTGATGTGGAGGTAAACCCCAGGCCCTGCGTGTCCCCAGGCACCCTCATTTGTTGACTTCTTTGATCGAAAAAGCCTTGGTTTCATGCATGTTAACATCAGAAGCCTCCTCCCTAAGTTTGATTTTTTTTAGCACGCTCCGCCAACCCGGATGTCCTTGCCGTGTCTGAATCCTGGCTTAGGAAGGCCACCAAAAATTTTGAGATTTCCATACCGAACTACAACATTTTCCGTCAAGATAGAACTGCCAAAGGGGGAGGAGTTGCAATCTACTGCAGAGAGAGCCTGCAAAGCTCTGTCATACTTTCCAGGTCTATACCCAAACAGTTCGAACTTCTAATTAAAAAAATGAATCTCTCCAGAAATAAGTCTCTCACTGTTGCCGCCTGCTATCGACCCCCCTCCGCTCCCAGCTGTGCCCTGGACACCATTTGTGAATTGATCGACCCCCATCTAGCATTAGAGTTCGTTCTGTTAGGTGACCTAAACTGGGATATGCTTTACATCCCGGCAGTCCTACAATCTAAGGTAGATGCCCTCAATCTCACATAAATCATCAAGGAACCAACCAGATACAACCTTAAATCCGAAAACATGGGCACCCTCATAGACATTATCATGACCATCTTGCCCTCCAAATACACCTCTGCTGTTTTCCATCAGGACCTCAGCGATCACTGCCTCATTGCCTGTATCCGCTATGGGTCCACGGTCAAACGACCACCCCTCATCACTGTCAAACGCTCCCTAAAACACTTCTGCGAGCAGGCCTTTCCAGTCAACCTGGCCCGGGTATCCTGGAAGGATATTGACCTCATCCCGTCAGTCGAGGATGCCTGGTCATTCTTTAAAAGTAATTTCCTCACCATCTTAGATAAGCATAACCCGTTAAAAAAATTCAGAACTAAGAACAGATATAGCCTAGGTTCACTCCTTGACCAGCACAAAAACATCCTGTGGCATCCTATCATCGAATAGTCCCTGCGATATGCAACTGTTCAGGGAAGTCAGGAACCAATACACGCAGTCAGGAAAGCAAAGGCTAGCTTTTTCAAGCAGAAATTTCCATCCTGTAGCTCTATCTCCAAAATGTTTTGGGACACCGTAAAGTCCATGGAGAACAAGATCACCTCCTCTCAGCTGCCCACTGCACTGAGGCTAGTTAACACGGTCACCACCAATAAATCCATGATAATCCCCCCTCGCAGCTACTCGCCCAAGCCTCCCCAGGTTCCTCTTCACCCAAATCCAGATGGCAGATGTTCTAAAAGAGCTGCAAAACCTGGACCCGTTGAAATCAGCTGGGCAGGACAATCTGGACCCTCTCTTTCTAAAATTATCCGCCGCCATTGTTGCAACCCTTATCACCAGTCTGTTCAACCTCTCTTTCATATCGTCCGAGATCCCTAAAGATTGGAAAGCTGCCACGGTCATCCCCCTCTTCAAAGGGGGTGATACCCTAGACCCAAACGGTTACAGACCTATATCCATCCTGCCCTGCCTATCTAAAGTCTTTGAAAGCAAAGTTAATGAACAGATCACTGACCATTTCGAATCCCACAGTACCTTCTTCGCTGTGCAATCCGGTTTCCGAGCCGATCACGGGTGCACATCAGCAACGCTCAAGGTACTGAATGATATATCATAACTGCCATCGATAAAAGACAGTACTGTGTAGCAGTCTTCATCGACCTGGCCAAGGCTTTCGACTCTGTCAATCACCGTATTCTTATCGGCAGACTCAATAGCCTTGGTTTTTCTAATGACTGCCTCGCCTGGTTCACCAACTACTTTGCAGACAGAGTTCATTGTGTCAAATCGGAGGGTTGTTGTCCGGACGTCTGGCAGTCTCTATGGGGGTACCACAGGGTTCAATTCTCGGGCCGACTCTTTTCTCTGTATACATCAATGATGTCGCTCTTGCTGCGGGCGATTCCCTGATCCACCTCTACGCAGACGACACCATTCTGTATACTTCTGGCCCTTCCTTGCACACTGTGCTAATTATCCTCCAAACGAGCTTCAATGCCATACAACACTCCTTCCATGGCCACCAACTTCTCTTAAACGCTAGTGAAACCAAATGCATTCTTTTCAACCGTTTGCTGCCATCACCCGCCCGCCCGAATAGCATCACCATCCTGGACGGTTCTGACCTAGAACATGTGGACAACAACAAATACCTAGGTGTCTGGCTAGACTGAACTCTCCTTCCAGACTCATATTAAACATATTCAATCCAAAATCAAATCTAGAATCGGCTTTCTATTTTGCATCAAAGCCTCCTTCACTCACGCAGCCAAACTTACCCTAGTAAAAATGACTATCCTACCGATCCTCGACTTCGCCGATGTCATCTACAAAATAGCTTCCAATACAGCAAATTGGATGCAGTCTATCACAGTGCCATCCGTTTTGTTACCAAATCACCATAAACCACCCACCACTGCGACCTGTATGCTCTAGTTGGCTGGCTCTCGCTACATCTTCGTCGCCAGACCCACTGGCTCCAGGTCATCTATAAGTCTTTGCTTGGTAAAGCTCCGCCTTATCTCAGTTCACTGGTCACAATAACAACACCCACCCGTAGCACACGTTCCAGCAGGTTTATCTCACTGATAATACCCAAAGCCAACACCTAATTTGGCCGCCTTTCCTTCCAGTTCTCTGCTGCCAGTGACTGGAACGATTTGCAAAAATCGCTGAAGTTGGAGACTTTTATTTCCCTCACCAACTTTAAACATCAGCTATCTGAGCAGCTAACCGATCGCTGCAGCTGTACATAGTCCATCTGTAAATAGCCCACTCAATCTACCTACCTCAATCTACCTACCATAATTTTTTTATTTACTTTTCGGCTCTTTTGCACACCAGTATCTCTACTTGCACATCATCATCTGCTCATTTATCACTCCAGTGTTAATCTGCTAAATTGCTCCTATGGCCTATTTATTGCCTACCTCCTTATGCCTTTTGCACACACTGTATATAGTCTTTTTTCTACTGTGTCATTGACTTGTTTATTGTGTTATTGGCTTGTTTATTGTTTATTCCATGTGTAACTCTGTGTTGTTGTCTGTGTCACACTGCTTTGCTTTATCTTGGCCAGGTCGCAGTTGTAAATGATCATTTGTTCTCAACTAGCCTACCTGGTTAAATAAAGGTGAAATAAATAAAAAATGACATGTAAAACTTGCAATGAAAAATTTTGACTTTCTGTCAAAATTAGAAAATGTAACTAGACTCTTACCATATGCATGGATGAACGCTTCATGGCAGCTTTTACATTTGGTTTGTAACTAGCTACAGCTTTTTTTATCAAGTCACTTTGGTTCACACTGAACCTTGTGCAGAAAAGTAGTCCATCACAACTTTTTCCCGCTGATCTTTGTCGACAGCGCCTGCTAAATTCTGGGCAACAATGTGTTTGTGAGCAGTAGCAACTTTTGCAGATTTCTATGGCTAACGTTTTATCTTTCAAAAAAGCTGCGGAAGCAATGATTATCTACACATACTGCTCATGATATAGACAGAAGTGCGCTACATGACAGACCAATCTGAACTCATCTCTCGGTGTGTCCTGCCCATCCATTATCTCAGTCAATCATAGCTAGCGGGGAAGGTTGCTGGCTTTTTCCATGGCTAAACCAACCAGGCTCGTAATTTAACAATTGTATTTGTATTTACAGATGACATACACGTTTGTTATTAAGGCACATGAAAGTTCACATGTTCCAGAACGCATTTCTGCCAAAAAATGCATTTTGATTAAAAAAAACTCCTGTGAAGTAGTGACTTGCGACATACGCCTAATTTCTTGAAACAGGTCCCATTTTAATTTGACTGAGTACAACAAACAAATTCACAAAGTAATTTGATCACTGCACGAAATCACTCTTTCAATTTGGATACATATTCAATCTAAGTATCTGCTTTTCAAAATGCAATGCAGTATTCACTTTACTTGTATTAATATTTTCTTTGTCATGTTAAAAATAAAAATAAATATCACTTAATCAAACAGCTCAACTGGTAACTACTGAACCAAAAGTGTAATGTACAATGCATTGCTGAAATATCTAAGTTATACAGTGCCTTTGGAAAATATTCAGACCTCTTGACTTTTTTAAACATTTTGTTACGTTACAGTCTTATTCTAAAATATATATATTTTTAATTCTCAGACAAAGTGAAAACAGGTTTTGAGAAATTTTGAGAAATAAAAAAAAAGAGAAATACCTTGACATAAGTAATCAGACCCTTTACTATGAGACTCAAAATTGAGCTCAGGTGCATCCTGTTCCCATTCATCATCCTTGAGATGTTTCTACAACTTGATTGGAGTCCACCTGTGGCAAAGTCAATTGATTGGACATGATTTGGAAAGGCAAACACCTGTCTATATAACGGTCCCACAGTTGACAGCACATGTCAGAGCAAAAACCAAGCAATGAGGTCGAAAGATTTGTCCGTACTGCTCCGAAACAGGATTGTGTCGTGGTACAGATCTGGGGAAGAGTACCAAAACATTTCTGTAGCATTGAAGGTCCCCAAGAACACAATGGCCTCCATCATTCTTAAATGGAAGAAGTTTGGAACCACCAAGACTCTTCCTAGAGCTAGCCGCCCGGCCAAATTGAGCAATCGGGGGAGACGGGCCTTGGTCAAGGAGGTGACCAAGAACCTGATAGTCACTCTGACAGAGCTCTAGAGTTCCTCTGTGGAGATAGGAGAACCTTCCAGAAGGACAACCATCTCTGCATCACTCCACCAATCAGGCCTTTATGGTAGAGTGGCCAGACGGAAGCCACTCCTCAGTAAAAGGCACATGACAGCCTGCTTGGAGTTTGCCAAAAGACACCTAAAGAGAACAAAGATTCTCTGGTCTGGTTAAACCAAGATTGAACTCTTTGGCCTGAATGCCAAGCGTCACGTCTGAGCTTCACGTCTGGAGGAAACCTGGCACCATCCCTACTGTGAAGGAAGGTGGTGGCAGCATCATGCTGTGGGGATGTTTTTCAGTAGCAGGGACTGGGACACTAGTCAGGATCGAGGCAAATATGAACAGGGCAAAGTACAGAGAGATCCTTGATGAAAACCTGCTCAAGAGCGCACAGGATCTCAGACTGGGGCGAAGGTTCACCCTCCAACAGGACAGCAACCTGAAGCACACAGCCTGAATGTCCTCTGAATGTCCTTGTGTGGCCAAGCCAGAGCCCGGACTTGAACCCAATCTAACATCTCTGGAGAGACCTGAAAATAGCTCTGCAACAACGCTCCCCATCCAATTTGTCAGTGCTTGAGAGGATCTGCAGAGAAGAATGGGAGAAACTCCCCAAATACAGGAGTGCCAAGTTTGTAGCATCATACCAAAGAAGACTAGAGGCTGATATCGCTGCCAAAAGTACTTCAATAAAGTTCTGATTAAAGGGTCTGAATACTTATGTAAATGTGCTATTTCAGTTGTTTTTTGTAATAAATTAGCAACATTTCCTAAAAGCTAGTTTTTGCTTTGTTATTATGGGGTATTTTGTGTAGATTGATGGGGAAAAAAACTATTTAATCCATTTTATAATAAGGCTGTAACATAACATGTGGAAAAAGTCAATGGGTCTGAATACTTTCTGAATGCACTGTAAATAAATCTCATTATCTGAATTTAATTGATGCACAGTAAGCAGAGACAGGCAGTACCGTACCAGTTGACAAGTCACATAAAAAATAATGTGCTCTTTAGCAATGTTGGAGGGGGCATACAACACTGTGCTAAAAAAAAATGTAAGTAGCCAAGTGCTTTACAATACCTCTATTTCTGATGATTTGCCACGTACGTATATACCTTATAAGGATAATGAAACTGTAAGATTGACATATTTGATGCCCACAACATGCCATTGGATACACATTATTGTAACGGTTTTCTTGAGTCGAAGAAGAGGCGGACCAAAACGCAGCGTGGTTATTATTCATGGTTCTTTAATAAAGAAACTATACATGAATAGACTAACAAAACAAGAAATGTGAAAAACCGAAACAGCCCTATCTGGTGCAAACACAGAGACAGGAACAATCACCCACAAAACCCAACACAAAACAGGCTACCTAAATATGGTTCCCAATCAGAGACAATGACTAACACCTGCCTCTGATTGAGAACCATATCAGGCCAAACACAGAAACAGACAAACTAGACATGTAACATAGAATGCCCACTCAGATCACACCCTAAACATAGAAACATACAAAGCAAACTATGGTCAGGGTGTGACAATTCTAAAACATTGTGCTTGTGAAGTTATAGTCAAATACTGTATGGAAAATAATATTTACCATCTACTATTCTTTCTATTGAGCACCTAAAAAATAACAGTTTTTGAAGTGTGTATCTTGTATTTTTGCTATGGGTTAAATGGTAGTTAAAAATACTGAGTAGTGAGACTATTGTTATCTGATGTACTGTATTAGATGGATTTTCCATATCTGTCCCCATCACTAGTGAATATCAATGTTCTCACGAACATAAAGCAACTACCGTAATTTCTGGACTATTAAGTGCACCTGAATATAAACCGCACCCACTGAATGATTAAAAAATATGTATTTTGTACATAAATAAGCCGCACATGTCTATAAGCCGCAGTGCCTACCGGTACATTGACAAAAATAAATAGGCTTTAATGAAACACAGCTTGTAACAAAAATAAATAGCCTTTAATGAAACACGGCTTGTAACAAAAATAAATAGGCTTTAATGAAACACGGCTTGTAACAAAAATAAATAGGCTTTAACGAAACACGGCTTGTAACAAAAATAAATAGGCTTTAACGAAACACGGCTTGTAACAAAAATTATACAGTAGCCTACCAAGAAAGTCATTGGTCACTATCTTCCTCCTCCTGTGCACTGAAACCACTGAAGTCATCTCCTTCGGTGTCGGGCTGAACTACCCTCAACAACACGCAGCAGTCCAGCCTTTCGAAACCTGTTGATGATAGTGGATTTTTTGACAATGCTCCACGCTGTCAGGACCCACTGGCAGACTTGACCATAAGTGGCTCTTCGCATGCGGCCCGTTTTAGTGAAGGATTTCTCCCCTCTTGTCATCCAAGCCTCCAACTGAACACGGAGCGCCACCTTAAATGCACGATTTACACTGATGTCGAGTGGCTGCAAATACTTTGTTGTGCCCCCAGGAATCTGTTATGTGGGCCCTCATGCTGTCCAACACAAGCAATGCCTTGTTCTTGTGAAAGAATCCTCCCGGTCGCTTGCTGTAACACTCCGTATGCCATTCATGCATTAGGCCTTCAGCCTGCACGAGCGTTTGGATATGTGTACCTAACGCCCTAACAAAAGTAGCTACTTGGACATAAATAATGGACATTATCAAACAAATCATGCATTTATTGTGGAACTAGGATTCCTGGGAGTGCATTCTGATGAAGATCCTCAAAGTTAAGGGAATATTTATAATGTTATTTCTGGTTTCTGTTGACTCCAACATGGCGGCTAATTTTATTATTTTTCTGAGCGCCATCTCAGATTATTGCATGGTTTGGTTTTTCCGTAAAGTTTTTTTGAAATCTGACACAGAGGTTGCGTTAAGGAGAGGTATATCTATAATTCCATGTGTATAACTTGTATTTTCATCTACATTTATGATGAGTATTTCTGTTGAATGATGTGGCTATGCAAAATCACTGGATATTTTTGGAACTAGTGAACTCAGATTTTTTATATAAATATGAACTTTATCAAACAAAACATACATGTATTGTGTAACATGAAGTCCTATGAGTGTCATCTGATGAAGATCATCAAAGGTTAGTGATTAATTTAATCTCGATTTGTGCTTTTTGTGACTCCTCTCTTTGGCTGGAAAAATGGCTGTTTTTCTGTGGCTTGGTGGTGACCTAACATAATCGTTTGTGGTGCTTTTGCTGTAAAGCCTATTTGAAACCGGACACTGTGGTGGGATTAACAACAAGATTACCTTTAAAACGGCATAAGATACATGTATGTTTGAGGAATTTTAATTATGAGATGAGGAGGAGGAGGAGGTGGAGGTGTGATGGAGTGGTGGTGCTTTGCTGGTGACAATGTCAGTGATTTATTTAGAATTCAAGACAAATTTAACCAGCATGGCTACCACAGCATTCTGCAGCTATACGCCATCCCACCTGGTTTGCGCTTAGTGGGACTATCATTTGTTTTTCAACAGGAAAATTACCCAAAACAGCCTCTTGTTTGTGTAAGGGCTATTTGACCAAGAATGAGAGTGATGGAGAGCTGCATCAGATGACCTGGCCTCCACAATCACCCGACCTCAACCCAGTTGAGATGGCTTGGGATGAGTTGGACCACAGAGGGAAGGGAAAGCAGCTCAGCATATGTGGGAACTCCCTCAGGACTGTTGGAAAAGCATTCCTCATTCCTCAAGCTGGTTGAGAAAATGCCAAAAGTGTACTGTTGTCAACGTAAAGGGTGGCTACTTTGACTGCAATGGTGGAAGAGTCAGTAGAAGGGTCGGTGGGATACAGTATCTCTGTTTTTTGCTTAAATGTCTTACTCATTTCGACAATGGAGAACGAAAGCCTAAATCTCAACCACACTGCACACTGCCCTAACCCATCTGGACAAGAGGAATACCTATGTGAGAATGCTGTTCATCGACTACAGCTCAGCATTTAACACCATAGTACCCTCCAAACTTGTCATCAAGCTCGGGACCCTGGGTCTCGACCCCGCCCTGTGCAACTGGGTACTGGACTTCCTGACGGGCCGCCCCCAGGTGGTGAGGGTAGGTAACAACATCTCCACCCCGCTGATCCTCAACACTGGGGCCCCACAAGGGTGCGTTCTGAGCCCTCTCCTGTACTCCCTGTTCACCCACGATTGCGTGGCCATGCACGCCTCCAACTCAATCATCAAGTTTGCGGACGACACTACAGTGGTAGGCTTGATTACCAACAACGACGAGACGGCCTACAGGGAGGAGGTGAGCGCCATCGGAGTGTGGCTAGTGTCACTAGTCACTTTAAACAATGCTACTTAATATAATGTTTACATACCCTACATTATTCATCTCATATGTATATGTATATACTGTACTCTATATCATCTACTGCATCTTTATGTAATACATATATCACTAGCCACTTTAAACTATGCCACTTTGTTTGCATAACCTACATTACTCATCTCATATGTATATACTGTACTCGATACCATCTACTGCATCTTGCCTATGCCGTTCAGTACCATCACTCATTCATATCTTTTTGTACATATTCTTTATCCCTTTACACTTGTGTGTATAAGGTAGTAGTTTTGGAATTGTTAGGTTAGATTACTCGTTGGTTATTACTGCATTGTCGGAACTAGAAGCAAAAGCATTTCGCTACACTCGCATTAACATCTGCTAACCATGTGTATGTGACAAATACATTTGATTTGATATAGTCCTTGGGAGCGGCCTGCATAGTCTTGTGTCTGAGCCGTTGAATTGAGACCCATTTTCTGGATTGACTGACCTTCATGTCTTAAAGTAATGATGGACTGTCGTTTCTCTTTGCTTATTTGAGCTGTTCTTGCCATTAAATTAACTTGGTATTTTACCAAATAGCCTATCTTCTGTATACCACCCCTACCTTGTCACAACACAACTGATTGGCTCAAACGCATTAATAAGAAGGAAAGAAATTCCAAAAATGTACTTTTAACAAGGCACAACTGTTAATTGAAATGCATCCCAGGTAACTAACTACCTCATGAATCTGGTTGAGAGAATGCCAAGAGTTTGCAAAGCTGTAATCAAGGCGAAGGGTGGCTACTATTAAGAATCTCAAATATAAAACATATTTTGTTGTTTAATACTTTTTTGGTTACTACATATTTCCATATGTGTTATTTCATAGTTTTGATGTCTTCACTATTATTCTACAATGTAGAAAATAGTAAAAAATAAAGAAAAACCCTGTAATGAGTAGGTGTGTTCAAACTTTTGAAAAAAAATGTTTCACCGGTTGAATGTCTGTCTATAAGAAGTAATATAATTGTGTAGCATCTTGGGAATAATTTTGACCGACCCTTGGTTTATTTATGTAGATGACTTGATAATTCATTGGCTATTTTAGCATCTCCATTTCACATGTTAATACTCAGAAAATATGTTTTTACAGGAAACTGAAATATTATTTAAATGTTAAACTGTTGTGAAAAAGACCCTATGGTGAAACAGGGGGACAGTGATGTTTTATATTCTACACATATCTAGAAGGCTTGTTCTGACAATAAACAAGTAGCTTTATACTTTTAAAGGATGTTACAATAAATATTTTAATTGTCAAGATAACATACTACTACTGTACTACTATCCGAGGTGGTAACCCTTTACACTCGGGATCCGTATGTATACGGGTCAAAAATGGCAGAGATTGGCACTGGTAGGCACCTAAACTGGAATGCAGTGGCTGTACAGTAATATGATATAAATGACATCAGAGCTCAGGCTTGTCTTTGTGGGGGAAATGCTATAAATTAAGAAGACTCAATGTATTTTGAAATATATGACATTCAGTATTATAATAAATAATGCTTTGATGCCATACGATCAAGCCAAACACCCAAATGTGCACTTCTCATGCCATATACAATGTCAACGTTTTTTATCACTATGTTTGATGTACAGTTACAAGATCACGTGGTGTCATGCCCTGGGTTGTTCTGAACAGAATGACATATGTTTGTCTATTGTGAAGAAATGAGTCGCAGAACAAGCACCTGAATCATGACTCTTTTCTATGCGCACCAAAAATGTAAAAAAAATTATCTGAATTGCCTTGTGAAAGCCTAACACTGTAAGATCACATTTCATAACTTAGCTAGTCATGTTGTCAATAGAACAAGCTGTAGAACATGTTGTCAATAGAATAAACTGTTTTGCAATGAAGGTCTACAGTAGTCTATAGTAGCCTCAACAGCACTCTGTAGGGTAGAACCGTGGTATAGCCGGAGGACAGCTAGCCTCCGTCCTCCCCTTGGTTCCATCCTCCTCTTGGTACATTGACTTCAATACAAAACCCAGGAGGATATTGGTTCTCACCCTCTACCCTAGACTTACACAGTAAATATGACAACTTCCGAAGGACGTCCTCCAACCTATCAGAGCTCTTGCAGCATGAACTGACATGTTGTCCACTCAATCAAAGGATTAGAGAATGAATCTAGTACTGAAAGCTTAAACTACTAATGTTCTATTAGCTATGTTGACTAGAATGTTACTTTAGCTAATATGGGGACAACTATGTGTTGGGGACAGATGATGTGTTGTTCATTTGAAGTCCACAAACGAAGGGAAAAGGTGAGAGGAGGAGAGTGCATAGAGGCTAGAATTAATACAACGTGGCTGCTATGATCAGGGGTGTATTCATTCTGCCAATTCTGTTGAAAAACGTTTCATAAACGGAAGCAAACAAAACGGGGATACAAATAACAGAATTTGTACAATAGAAACTCATGTTTGCAACTGTTGGACTAATGATTACACCCTAGATACGATAGATGCAGGCAAGAGTGTGCAAGGTGCTATTGAATGTGTCAGTGTCTGTCATCTCAAATTTTCTCTCGACCTGTGTGCACCTATGTTGTAAACTTTCATTCATAGGCTAGGTTGTAGGAACCTCATGATGGGTATTGGGAAAATTTGAGTATCATGTAATAGCCTAAACCTATCGATGTTACATTGAGCTGGGTGAATGGAATATGAATGACAGTCATCCAACATACTGTAATAGAAATAAGGCCAAAAAATAGTCCTCCCTCATCTTAAACGGTACTGACCGTTTGGCCTACTCTGCCTGTTTGGCCCTGTCCGGGGTATCATCGGATGGGGCCACAGTGTCTCCTGACCCCTCCGGTCTCAGCCTCCAGTATTTATGCTGCAGTAGTTTATGTGTCAGGGGGCTAGGGTCAGTCTGTTATATCTGGAGTACTTCTCCTCTTATCCGATGTCCTGTGTGAATTTAAGTCTGCTCTCTCTAATTCTCTCTTTCTTTCTTTCTCTTTCTCGGAAGACCTGAGCCCTAGGACCATGCCTCAGGACTACCTGGCATGATGACTCCTTGCTGTCCCCAGTCCACCTGGCCGTGCTGCTGCTCCAATTTCAACTGTTCTACCTGCGGCTATGGAACCCTGACCTGTTCACCGGACGTGCTACCTGTCCCAGACCTGCTGTTTTCAACTCTCTAGAGACAGCAGGAGTGGTAGAGATACTCCTAATGATCGGCTATGAAAAGCCAACTGACATTTTCTCCTGAGGTGCTGACTTGTTAGACCCTTGACAACTACTGTGACTATTATTATTTGACCCTGCTGGTCATTTATGAACATTTGAACATCTTGGCCATGTTCTGTTATAATCTCCACCCGGCACAGCCAGAAGAAGACTGGCCACCCCACATAGGCCTGGTTCCTCTCTAGGTTTCTTCCTAGGTTTTGGCCTTTCTAGGGAGTTTTTCCTAGCCACTGTGCTTCTACATCTGCATTGCTTGCTGTTTGGGGTTTTAGGCTGGGTTTTTGTACAGCACTTTGAGATATCAGCTGATATAAGAAGGGCTATATAAATACATTTGATTTGATTTGACTGACCGCCACTGATACTAGGCCTACACTTTGCCATTGCAGAGCGAGTAGTCAATGTTGCATTATGTGAGTACCATAAAATGCAACGTTTTTGGTCACTTTACTCCAAAAATGGTGGGACACAGACCATCATAATATTGTAAACAACGACCATGCTTTCTTGTTTCACTGCTAGCACAAAACCATTGTATTTTTTTGCACCATGGTAGCTAGTACTATCAAAACAATATTTATTTTTTTGGTCACTACCATGGCAGGAAAAAAACATGGTACTGGTGCAAATACCATGGTATTTTCCTGCCATGGTAATACAATAAAAAAACGACCATGTATGTGCTGAGAAAATATACTATGTAGGCCTACTGTCAATATTTGTCAACATATAGAGAAAATAAGATGTCCACATAGGCCAATCTCAGGATATCTAATTAGTCCATGTCCGGCCATACCATGTATGATATCTCGAGGGACCTCAGCTAAGAGATATCTGCACCTATTATAGCTTCCTATCTTGAATGTGTTGAGAAAACACAGATATGCTATGTATGCCGTTAGTATTTGTCAACATGAAGAGAGAAAAATAGGATGTCACATATCTCAGGATATCAAATGAGCAGTGGTGGAAAAAGTACCAATTGTCATACTTGAGTAAAAGTATACAGAAAGTCACCCAGTAAAATACTACTTGAATAAAAGTCTAAAAGTATTCGGTTCTAAATATACTTAAGTATCAAAAGTAAATGAAATTGCTAAAATATGCTTAAGTATCAAAAGTAAATGTATAAAATCATTTCAAAATCCTTATATTAAGCAAACAGATGGCACCATTTACTTGTTTATAACATGTATGGATAGCCAGGGGTACACTCCAACACTCAGACATCATTTACAAATTATGTATTTGTATTGATGACAAAGTGTTCTCTTGATAAGTGCGTGAATTGGATGGTGTCCCTGTCCTGCTAAGCATTCAACAAGTAACAAGTCCTTTTGGGTGTCAGGGAAAATGTATGGAGTAAAAAGTACATTATTTTCTTTAGGAATGTAGTGAAATAAAAGTAAAACTTATCAAAAATATAAATAGTAAAGTAAAGTACAGATACCCCACAAAACGACTTTATAGTATTTATAGTATAAAGTAGTATAGTATTTAAATACTTTATAGTATAGTATAAAGTAGTATAGTATTTAAATACTTTATAGTATTTTTACCGAAGTACTTTTCCCCACTGCTAATGAGTCCATATCTGGCCATAGGAAATGTCCATGTGTGTAATCCCAATATCATACAGTGCCTTCAGAAAGTATTCACACCCCTTGACTTGTTCCACATGTTGTTGTGTTACAGCCTGGATTTAAAATGGATTACATTTAGATTTTGTGTCACTGGCCTACACACAATACCAGATAATGTCAAAGTGGAATAAATTGAGATGTTGTGTCACTGGCCTACACACAATACCCCATAATGTCAAAGTGGAATAAATTGAGATGTTGTGTCACTGGCCTACACACAATACCCCATAATGTCAAAGTGGAATAAATTGAGATGTTGTGTCACTGGCCTACACACAATACCCCATAATGCCAAAATGGAATAAATTGAGATGTTGTGTCACTGGCCTACACACAATACCCCATAATGTCAAAGTGGAATAAATTGAGATGTTGTGTCACTGGCCTACACACAATACCCCATAATGTCAAAGTGGAATAAATTGAGATGTTGTGTCACTGGCCTACACACAATACCCCATAATGTCAAAGTGGAATAAATTGAGATGTTGTGTCACTGGCCTACACACAACACCCCATAATGTCAAAGTGGAATAAATTGAGATGTTGTGTCACTGGCCTACACACAATACCCCATAATGTCAAAGTGGAATAAATTGAGATGTTGTGTCACTGGCCTACACACAATACCCCATAATGTCAAAGTGGAATAAATTGAGATGTTGTGTCACTGGCCTACACACAATACCCCATAATGTCAAAGTGGAATAAATTGAGATGTTGTGTCACTGGCCTACACACAATACCCCATAATGTCAAAGTGGAATAAATTGAGATGTTGTGTCACTGGCCTACACACAATACCCCATAATGTCAAAGTGGAATAAATTGAGATGTTGTGTCACTGGCCTACACACAACACCCCATAATGTCAAAGTGGAATAAATTGAGATGTTGTGTCACTGGCCTACACACAATACCCCATAATGTCAAAGTGGAATAAATTGAGATGTTGTGTCACTGGCCTACACACAATACCCCATAATGTCAAAGTGGAATAAATTGAGATGTTGTGTCACTGGCCTACACACAATACCCCATAATGTCAAAGTGGAATAAATTGAGATGTTGTGTCACTGGCCTACACACAATACCCCATAATGTCAAAGTGGAATAAATTGAGATGTTGTGTCACTGGCCTACACACAATACCCCATAATGTCAAAGTGGAATAAATTGAGATGTTGTGTCACTGGCCTACACACAACACCCCATAATGTCAAAGTGGAATAAATTGAGATGTTGTGTCACTGGCCTACACACAATACCCCATAATGTCAAAGTGGAATAAATTGAGATGTTGTGTCACTGGCCTACACACAATACCCCATAATGTCAAAGTGGAATAAATTGAGATGTTGTGTCACTGGCCTACACACAATACCCCATAATGTCAAAGTGGAATAAATTGAGATGTTGTGTCACTGGCCTACACACAATACCCCATAATGTCAAAGTGGAATAAATTGAGATGTTGTGTCACTGGCCTACACACAATACCCCATAATGTCAAAGTGGAATAAATTGAGATGTTGTGTCACTGGCCTACACACAATACCCCATAATGTCAAAGTGGAATAAATTGAGATGTTGTGTCACTGGCCTACACACAACACCCCATAATGTCAAAGTGGAATAAATTGAGATGTTGTGTCACTGGCCTACACACAATACCCCATAATGTCAAAGTGGAATAAATTGAGATGTTGTGTCACTGGCCTACTCACAATACCAGATAATGTCAAAGTGGAATAAATTGAGATGTTGTGTCACTGGCCTACACACAACACCCCATAATGTCAAAGTGGAATAAATTGAGATGTTGTGTCACTGGCCTACACACAATACCTCATAATGTCAAAGTGGAATAAATTGAGATGTTGTGTCACTGGCCTACACACAATACCCCATAATGTCAAAGTGGAATAAATTGAGATGTTGTGTCACTGGCCTACACACAATACCTCATAATGTCAAAGTGGAATAAATTGAGATGTTGTGTCACTGGCCTACACACAACACCCCATAATGTCAAAGTGGAATAAATTGAGATGTTGTGTCACTGGCCTACACACAATACCCCATAATGTCAAAGTGGAATAAATTGAGATGTTGTGTCACTGGCCTACACACAATACCCCATAATGTCAAAGTGGAATAAATTGAGATGTTGTGTCACTGGCCTACACACAATACCCCATAATGTCAAAGTGGAATAAATTGAGATGTTGTGTCACTGGCCTACACACAATACCCCATAATGTCAAAGTGGAATAAATTGAGATGTTGTGTCACTGGCCTACACACAACACCCCATAATGTCAAAGTGGAATAAATTGAGATGCTGTGTCACTGGCCTACACACAATACCCCATAATGTCAAAGTGGAATAAATTGAGATGTTGTGTCACTGGCCTACACACAATACCCCATAATGTCAAAGTGGAGTATGTTTTTAGATACGTTTACAAATCAATAAAAACATGAAAAGCTGGTCTTAATTCAGTATTCAACCCCTTTGTTGTGGCAAGACTAAATAAGTTCACAAGTAAACATTTGCTTAACAAGTCATATTAATAAGTTGCATGGACTCACTCTGTGTGCTATACTAGTGTTTAACATAAAAAACATGTATGACTACCTCATCTCTGTACCCCACACATACAATTATCTGTAAGGTTTTAAAATTAATTTTTTTTAAAAGCAGACATTTAATATCCTTTTGAGCATGGTGAAGTTTTTAATTACACTTTGGATATTGTATCAATACACCCAGTAACTACTGGGGGGGGGGGGGGGGGGGGCAGGAAAATGAATGATTTGAGAGAAGACAAAGCCAGCCAAGACTATGGAGATGAAGAGGAGACAGGATGTAGAGGTAAATAAGATGAACCCATACTGTATAAGAGCATTAAGATCAAGGAGAGGAGATGAGGAGTTGAAGCCAAAATTAGATAATTGAGGTGCACCCCTCATGTTTCCTGTCAGCAGGTGAAAGGACCAGGTACTGTAGGTCCATATCTTTGAAGTGTAAAAGGACAGGACATCTCTCCTCCTCTCAGATCAATCACCTTCTGTTTTATGCATTCGATTGGCATCATGGCAACCTGATAGCCACTTTCTCACTTAGTGTGTGTGTAGGAGTGTGTGGGCGAGTGTTAGCGCACAACTTAACAGGCCTCCACTCTCTCTTTAAGATGTCTGTATCGACATGATGTCACCCGTCTCTATGGGGCCACATGATTTAGGGAAGAAAATAATTGCTAATGTTATTTTGAAGTTTCAGTGAAGTTGGGTTCACTGTGTAATCTGCGTTCACACATTGTTCAGAATCAGTACTGCCGAAGGTGACAAAAAAGCCACTTTGGGAGAAATAAAACAAGCAGATTGCAGGCTGCCTTTGTTTACAACTGAGTCACAGCAATTCACTTTGATAGTGAGTTTCTGAATCTCAGATATGGATTGCATACTCAGATAGAAATACAGAGAGGTGGAGGGAGGAGGTATAAAGGGGAACAGGAAGTGAGAGAAAGATACAAAGAGGAAGGGAGGACCAGAAGATCAAAAAGAGGGGGAGAAAGTTATACAACTAGAATCAGAGAGGGAGAAAATACAGAGAGGGGGAACAGAGAGAGAACACACACACAGTGCACACACACAAACACATACACACACGTACACAGTGCACACATACAGGTGTATAATCCCAATACCTTATCTACACCTCTTGCAGGTCACATAGGAGGGAGATGGGGACAGGGAATTGTTTTCCCCTCAACAATGAGAGCACATTATCTTATACCTGGTTATTTCCAGATTTATCTTGGCCCTCCCTCCCTCCCTCCCTCCCTCCCTCCCTCCCTCCCTCCCTCCCTCCCTCCCTGTCCCTTCCTTCCTTCCTTCCCTCCTTCTTTCTTTCCCTCTTCTTTCCTTCCTTCCCTTACACTCTCTCTCTCCCCCTCTCTCTCTCTCTATTCATTCAGCTCTCTCTCGCTCTCATACAGAGAGCGAGAGAGAGTGAGAGCGAGAGCGAGAGAGAGCTGAATGAATAGTGTATGAGGAATTGGAGATTAATTTGTTTTTAATGTGCTGTGTCCATATTGGAGCAGAGAGAGAGGGGCCGTTACAGTAACAGCTGCTGTAAGGGTTTGGATTACAGATTAATAATACTACAATACTAATAATACCACAATGTCCTCTTTAAATCTGCATATTCCTTCAAAGCTCAGTTGTCCTGAGTCTGCACAACTCTGCCAGGACCTAGGATCAAGAGAGACACTCAAGTGTTTTAGTACTATATCTCTTGACACAATGATGAAAATAATCATGGCCTCCAAACCTTCAAGTTGCATACTGGACCCTATTCCAACTAAACACCTGAAAGAGCTGCTTCCTGTGCTTGGCCCTCCAATGTTGAACATTATAAACGGCTCTCTGTCCACCGGATGTGTACCAAACTCACTAAAAGTGGCAGTAATAAAACCTCTCTTGAAAAAGCCAAACCTTGACCTAGAAAATATAAAAAACTATCAACCTATATCGAATCTTCAATTCTTCTCAACATTTTTAGAAAAGGCTGTTGCGCAGCAACTCACTGCCTTACTTAAGACAAACAATGTGTACGAAATGCTTCAGTTTGGTTTTAGACCCCATCATAGCACTGAGACTGCACTTGTGAAGGTGGTAAATTACCTTTTAATGGCATCAGACCGAGGCTCTGCATCTGTCCTCGTGCTCCTAGACCTTAGTGCTGCTTTTGATACCATCGATCACCAAATTCTTTTGGAGAGATTGGAAACCCAAATTGGTCTACACGGACAAGTTCTGGCCTGGTTTAGATCTTATCTGTCAGAAAGATATCAGTTTGTCTCTGTGAATGGTTTGTCCTCTGACAAATCAACTGTAAATGTCGGTGTTCCTCAAGGTTCCGTTTGAGGACCACTATTGTTTTCACTATATATTTTACCTCTTGGGGATGTCATTCAGAAAAGCAATGTCAACTATCACTGCTATCTGGGCGACACACAGCTGTACATTTCGATGAAACATGGTGAAGCCCCAAAATTGCTCTCCCTGGAAGCCTGTGTTTCAGACATAAGGAAGTGGATGGTGACAAATCGCAAATCGCAAATAATCGCAAATAAAACTGTGAAGGACCTCGGCGTTACTCTGGACCCTGATCTCTCTCTTGACGAACATATCAAGACTGTTTCAAGGACAGCTTTTTTTCCATCTACGTAACATTGCAGAAATCAGGAACTTTCAGTCCAAAAATTATGCAGAAAAATGTATCCATGCTTTTGTCACTTCTAGATTAGACTACTTCAAATCTCTACTTTCCAGCTACCTGGATAAAGCACTCAATAAACTTCAGTTAGTTCTAAAAATGTCTGCTAGAATCTTGACTAGAACCAACAAATTTGATCATATTACTCCAGTGCTAGCCTCTCTACACTGGCTTCCTGTTAAGGTTAGGGCTGATTTCAAGATTTTACTGCTAACCTTCAAAGCATTACATGGGCTTGCTCCTACCTAGTTTTCTGATTTGGTCCTGCCGTACATACCTACACGTACGCTATGGTCACAAGACACAGGCCTCCTTACTGTCCCTAGAATTTCTAAGCAAACAGCTGGAGGCAGGGCTTTCTCCTATAGAGCTCCATTTTATATGGAATGGTCTGCCCATCCATGTGAGAGACGCAGACTCGGTCTCGACCTTTTAAGTCTTTATTGAAGATTAATCTCTTCAGTAGGTCCTATGATTGTGTGTAGTCTGGCCCAGGAGTGTGAAGGTGAACGGAAAGGCACTGGAGGAACAAACCTACCTTGCTGTCTTTGCCTGGCTGGTTCCCCTCTCTCCACTGGGATTCTCTGCCTCAAACCCTATTACAGGGGCTGAGTCACTGGCTTACTGGTGCTCTTCCATGCTGTCCCTAGGAGGGGTGTGTCACTTGAGTGGGTTGAGTCACTGATGTGGTATTCCTGTTGGGGTTGGCGCCCCACCCCCACCCCTTGGGTTTGTGCCGTGGGGAAGATCTTTGTGGGCTATACTCGGCCTTGTCTAAGGATGGTAAGTTGGTGGTTGAAGATATCCCTCTAGTGGTGTGGGGCCTGTGCTTTGGCAAAGTGGGTAGGGTTATATCCTGCCTGCTTTGCCCTGTCTGGGGGTATCGTTGGATCGGGCCACAGTGTCTCCCGACCCCTCCTGTCTCATCCTCCAGTATTTATGCTGCAGTAGTTTATGTGTCGGGGGGCTAGGGTCAGTCTTTTATATCTGGACTATTTCTCCTGTCTTATCTGGTGTCCTGTATGAATTGAAGTATGCTCTCTATAATTCTCTCTCTTTCTCTCGGAGTACCTAGGTCCTAGGACCACGCCTCAAGACTACCTGGCCTGATGACTCCTTGCTGTCCCCAGTCCACCTGATAGTGCTGCTGCTCCAGTTTCAACTGTTCTGATTGCGACTATGGAACCATAACCTTTTCATTGGACGTGCTGCCTTGTCCCAGACCTGCTGTTTTCAACTCTCTAGAGACAGCAGGTGTGGTAGAGATACTCTGAATGATCGGCTATGAAAAGCCAACTGACATTTACTGTGATTATTATTATCTGACCCTGCTGGTCATCTCTGAACATTTGAACATCTTGGCCATGTTCTGTTATAATCTCCAACCGGCACAGCCAGAAGATGACTGGCCACCCCTCATAGCCTGGTTCCTCTCTAGATTTCTTCCTAGGTTTTGGCCTTTCTAGGGAGGTTTTCCTAGCCACCCTGCTTCTACACCTGCATTGCTTGCTGTTTGGGGTTTTAGGCTGGGTTTTTGTACATTACTTTGTGACAACAGCTGATATAAGAAGGGCTTTATAAATACATTTGATTGATTGATGCTTATTTTTCTAAAAACCTGTTTTCACTTCATCATGATGGGGTAGTGTCTACAGATTGATGAGGATTTTTATTTATTTAATCCATTTAGGAATAAGGCTGTAACGTAACAAAATGTGGCGAGTTGGTGAATAAGTGGTTGGAGAATTAGGGTGGCGAGTTGGTGAATAAGTGGTTGGAGAATTAGGGTGGCGAGTTGGTGAATAAGTGGTTGGAGAATTAGGGTGGCGAGTTGGTGAATAAGTGGTTGGAGAATTATGGTGGCGAGTTGGTGAATAAGTGGTTGGAGAATTAGGGTGGCGAGTTGGTGAATAAGTGCACAGGGTTATGGTGTTTAGGGTGCCGACTTAGCTGATAGTGAAGGTAGATTGAGTCTGAAGTTATCAGTGTTGGACCAGACCTGGGGGTACCACTTTTTCCAGACCTGGGAGTTAGTTCTGAGGATAAATTGTTTGTTTTAGCTTGAACATGAGCATCTACAGATATACAAACTCAAAAACGAGAATGGTGTAATAACATGCTGTTATACACAACACACACACTCCTCCGCCTCAACATTTGCTTGTTGGCAGACACACCCTCTCCACTGCAATCACAGGACTGTAGGGGCCCGGTTTCCATGACAGCAATTATCACTTTGATCCTCCAATCAGGGGGCGGCGTCAACAGTAAATGTGCTTAATGAAGTAAGTGGTGGCACTGGCTCGCGATGACAGGCTGTGTGTTTTTGTGTAACGGACACCACACTGTTTGCTTAGCGAGGAAGCGGTACTCAAACCCATAACCTCTGTCCTGCTAGCACATGAATGCCCTCCTGAAGCATCTTACCTGTCGCGCCACATGAAAAGCTAACTATTGGAACACTTCAGGCTGAGGAGTGTTTCACACATCTCCATGTGCTACAATCAAGTTATATTCTAGTGCTTAGCTAGGCAGACGGGTGTTCGCACGCACGAGAAATGATTGGATTTTTTTTGCAACACTCGTGTACTGCAACATGGCAGGTGAGGTTTGGATGAAAGAGAGACAGAGGAAAAAAAGAGAGGTGGGGTGTGTGGGTGGGAGACTGACAGGCTAGAGATTACACCATTCTGCTCTATCTGTATGCAGACTATGCTGTCTGCCTTCACCATAATAACCACCATGCTAATATTGACATGGTTGATAGAGGTTAATAATTGAAAGTGTTGACTATTTATCCCTCTCTCTGTGTGTGTAATCTTTCCATATTCAGGCAGCCTGCAGGCCAGTGCTTTTGTTCCCATCTCTCAGCTGCGTATCAAATAGAGAAATACATGTGTTAATGAGCTGGACGTGATGGGTGGCATGTGTGCGTGTTGGCTTGTTAATAGGCTAATGAGCAACAGCTTGATACAACCTCAGTGTGTATGTGTCTGGGAATAAGTTAAACAGACCATCAGCTATGCTTCACAATCAGTTACAGCCAGATGTCAATGAAGTGGCCAAGGCGTCGGGGGCCAACTTTAACTTTCACAAAAGAGACACCGAAATACAGCGATGTACCCAGAGAACCTGTAGTGAGAACACACACACACACAAACAGAAATACAGCAGGGTCAGGGAGAGGAAGGTCTGACTGACTCGGATGCATCGGGCTGATCTGACCCTAGTAGCCCCGGGCTGGAGCTGACAGGAGGCTCTTGCAGCAGACATGCCCATAGACATTAAGCCCTCCATGGGGTGGATGACAGGGTCAGACACCCTGGACCTCAAGGAGGGGAGACCAGGCCAGCAGCAGCCTGAAGGCAGGACAGTTTCCTCCACATCAGACCTCTGTGTCTGGAAAGAAGGAGAGAAGAGAGAGAGAGACAGGAGTTGCATTGCAATACAGTGAGAGTGAGCGAGAGAGAGAAAAAGGAATGAGAAGGAAAGAAGAGCAGTAAACAAGTAGCATCCTCTCTGCATCTTAAAGTCAGCCCAGCTTACATAATCCTCCTGGGTTCTCCTCCCTAAACCCATAGCCTTTCTCCCTCCTTTCTATATACCTCTTCACCTCTCTATGCCATTCACCCTCTCCCTTATCACTCATCATATCCCCCCTCTTGTTCTCTCTACACCCTCCCAACCTCCTTTCCTTCAGTATAAATCATTTCCCAAGTTGCCCTGCAAGTCTGGCATTTCTCAGACCTGTAGGACGTGACTGTCCTTCTCTCTTCCACCCCCTCCCTCCCCTTTCATCCTATCCACTCTTCCTCCTCTCAAACTCTCCCCTCTAAGTGAGAGTAAATGAGTAGTAATGTGTAGAGGAGAGGGCAGTAAAGAAGGACCAGGAATGAATCCTAAATACGCAGAAAAAAACATACACACACACACACACACACAATGATTAATTGGGCATCAATGTCCTTTCCTTTCAGTAACCATGGAAACCCAACTTCATAGGCCACGGGGGATTATAGCCCTGGGCAAATATCCAGTGACAACCTAAACCTAGGCTATTCCCTCTCCATTTAGTTGCCCTATATGGGGACCAGGGTGCCATTTAAATGTAGTCCACTCTATGGGGATATGGTGTCATTTAAAAGGAGTGCACTATACAGGATGTGTCATTTAAAAGGAGTGCACTATACAGGATGTGTCATTTAAAAGGAGTGCACTATACAGGATGTGTCATTTAAAAGGAGTGCACTATACGGGATGTGTCATTTAAAAGGAGTGCACTATACGGGATGTGTCATTTAAAGGAGTGCACTATATGGGATGTGTCATTTAAAAGGAGTGTACTATACGGGATGTGTCATTTAAAAGGAGTGCACTATACGGGATGTGTCATTTAAAAGGAGTGCACTATACGGGATGTGTCATTTAAAAGGAGTGCACTATACGGGATGTGTCATTTAAAAGGAGTGCACTATACGGGATGTGTCATTTAAAAGGAGTGCACTATACGGGATGTGTCATTTAAAAGGAGTGCACTATACGGGATGTGTCATTTAAAAGGAGTGCACTATACAGGATGTGTCATTTAAAAGGAGTGCACTATACAGGATGTGTCATTTAAAAGGAGTGCACTATACTGTCATTTGAGACACAGCTGGTGCCTTTGAAAGAATCCACAAATTTCTTGCCACAATAGCACCACCAGCACTGTGGTAAGACTTGGGTCATCATCAACATACTATGAAAGAGAATGGAATAACACTAATGAGACTATGATTCAAGACTAAAAAACTGAGACATTTGTTGATGTTCTGTCTGATACAGGATGAATTGTGGCGAGAGCATGACAGAGATGTAGACGAGCTTGAAACAAACAGCTGTTCCTCTCTCCAAACTAACCAGCTCTATGACTCCCTTACAAAGTGTGAAGAACTAGCCAGATGAGATGTGGTTTTATAATGACACCAATCGGTCAGTGCCTGAATAACATCTGATGTCATGTTATAGGATGTCTATGGAACATCTGAAGAGAAACACACAACTGGGATCATCTGGTGGTAAATATTACCCTCTGCTGGTGACTCCACAAGTTGCAGAAGCAAGTCATATCGAATCAAATCAAATATGATGTCGCATGCACCAAATACAACATTGTGAAATGCTTACTTAGAAGCCCTTAACCATCAATGCAGTTAAGAAAATATTTACTAAATCACCTAAAGTAAAAAATAAAAAAGTAACAATAATGAGGCTATATACAATGGGTACCAGTACCGAGTCAATGTGCGGGGATACAGGTTAGCTGAGGTCATTTGTACAGGTAGAGGTAAAGTGACTATGCATAGATAATAAACAGTGAGTAGCAGCAGTGTAAAAACTAAGGGGAGGATAAAGGCAAATTGTCCATGTGGCCATTTGATTAGCTGCTCAGCAGTTTTATGGCTTGGGGATAGAAGCTGCTGAGCAGTTTTATGGCTTGGGGATAGAAGCTGCTGAGCAGTTTTATGGCTTGGGGATAGAAGCTGCTCAGCAGTTTTATGGCTTGGGGATAGAAGCTGCTCAGCAGTTTTATGGCTTGGGGATAGAAGCTGCTCAGCAGTTTTATGGCTTGGGGATAGAAGCTGCTGAGCAGTTTTATGGCTTGGGGATAGAAGCTGCTGAGCAGTTTTATGGCTTGGGGATAGAAGCTGCTCAGCAGTTTTATGGCTTGGGGATAGAAGCTGCTCAGCAGTTTTATGGCTTGGGGATAGAAGCTGCTCAGCAGTTTTATGGCTTGGGGATAGAAGCTGCTCAGCAGTTTTATGGCTTGGGGATAGAAGCTGCTCAGCAGTTTTATGGCTTGGGGATAGAAGCTGCTCAGCAGTTTTATGGCTTGGGGATAGAAGCTGCTCAGCAGTTTTATGGCTTGGGGATAGAAGCTGCTCAGCAGTTTTATGGCTTGGGGATAGAAGCTGCTCAGCAGTTTTATGGCTTGGGGATAGAAGCTGCTCAGCAGTTTTATGGCTTGGGGATAGAAGCTGCTCAGCAGTTTTATGGCTTGGGGATAGAAGCTGCTCAGCAGTTTTATGGCTTGGGGATAGAAGCTGCTCAGCAGTTTTATGGCTTGGGGATAGAAGCTGCTCAGCAGTTTTATGGCTTGGGGATAGAAGCTGCTCAGCAGTTTTATGGCTTGGGGATAGAAGCTGCTCAGCAGTTTTATGGCTTGGGGATAGAAGCTGCTGAGCAGTTTTATGGCTTGGGGATAGAAGCTGCTCAGCAGTTTTATGGCTTGGGGATAGAAGCTGTTCAGCAGTATTATGGCTTGGGGATAGAAGCTGTTCAGGAGCCTTTTGAACGTAGACTTGGCTCTCCAGCATCAATGGAGTCTTTGACAATTTTTTGGGCCTTCCTCTGATACCTCCTACGATATAGGCACTGGATGGCAGGAAGCTTGGCCGTACTCAGTTTGTTGGTGATGTGGACACTAAGGAACTTGAAACTCTCGACCCGCTCCACAGCCCCGTCGATGTGAATAGGGGTGTATTCGGTCCTCCTTTTCCTGTAGTCCACGATCATCTCTTTTGTCTTGCTCTCGTGGAGGGAGAGGTTGTTATCCTGGCACCACACTGCCAGGTCTCTGACCTCCTCCCTATAGGCTGTCTCATCATTGTCGGTGATTGTCGGTGATTGTTGGTGATTTCACAAAAGTTCCGAACCTATATATATTTTACAGATCCCGTATGTTTTACATTGTTTATCTTGTTATTAGTCCCAGCCTTCAGCTCCATTCAACCCCTCCCATCTGTCTCTCAACATCATCCATTTCGGATTTCTACTTGCCATATATAATTCAACTGTGCTGTGATGCTTCACAAAATAATTGAACCCTCCTATTCTCATAGCTTCTACAGATTGTAAATTAAAAATAAACATTTTTGCTAAAATAATTATTATATTATTGATTGATTGACTATGGCTTTTCAAATCACCCAGTATTGCTATCTGTAGTGTTAGTACTAGGCAAATGTTGCAATTCTTCAGCCATTCCTGGACCTGTGACCAAAAACGATCTACATATGGACAGTACCGAAATAAATTACCTAATAACTCTGCCTCCTCACAGCAGAATCTGCAGAGCTGGGAAGATTGTATCCCCCCATATATATAACATTATATTAGTTGCAAGAATTTTGTATAGTAATTTATATTTAAAAATTAGAATTGCGTATCAATTCATAAACCATGTGCCATGGAATGGGTACATCGAAAATAACTTAATGATGGTGTAGGAGTTGTGCTTTGCTACGCAGTCGTGGGTGAACAGCGAGTACAGGAGGGGACTAAGCACTCACCATTGAGGTACCCCGTGTTGAGGATCAGCGTGGCAGATGTTTTGTTGTCTACCTAGTCAATGAACAGCATTCTCACATAGGTGTTCCTTTTGTCCAGGTGAGAAAGGGCAGTGTGGAGTGCAATTGAGATTGCATCATCAAGGCCTCCCGGGTGGCGCAGTGGTTAAGGGCGCTGTACTACAACGCCAGCTGTGCCGTCAGAGTCCCTGGGTTCGCGCCCAGGCTCTGTAACCGGCCGCGACCGGGAGGTCCGTGGGGCGACGCACAATTGGCCTAGCGTCGTCCGGGTTAGGGAGGGCTTGGTCGGTAGTCCTTGTCTCATCGATGTCCTTGTCTCATCGCACACCAGCGACTCCTGTGGCGGGCCGGGCGCAGTGCGCGCTAACCAAGGTTGCCAGGTGCACGGTGTAGCCTCCGACACATTGTTGCGGCTGGCTTCCGGATTCTGAGATTGCATCATCTGTGGATTTGTTGGTCTGGTATGCAAATTGGAATGTGTCTAGGGTTTCTGGGATGATGGTGTTGATGACCAGCATTTTAAAGCACTTTATGGCTACTGACGTGAGTGCTATGGGGGTGGTAGTCATTTAGGCAGGTTACCTTACCTTTCTTAGGCACAGGGACTATGGTGGTCTGCTTGAAACATGTACAGTTGAAGTCAGAAGTTTACATACACTTAGAATTGGAGTCATAAAACTCGTTTTTCAACCACTCCACAAATTTCTTGTTGACAAACTATAGTTTTGGCAAGTCGGTTAGGACATCTACTTCGTGCATGAAACAAGTAATTTTTACAACAATTGTTTACAGACAGATTGTTTCACTTAAAATTCACTGTATCATAATTCCAGTGGGTCAGAAGTTTACATACACTAAGTTGACGGTGCCTTTAAACAGCTTAGAAAATGGCTTTAGAAGCTTCTGATAGGCTAATTGACATCATTTGAGTCAATTGGCGGTGTACCTGTGGATGTTTTTCAAGGCCTACCTTCAAACTCAGTGCCTCTTTGCTTGACATCATGGGAAAATCAAAAGAAATCAGCCAAGACCTCAGAAAATAATTGTTGACCTCCACAAGTCTGCTTCTTCCTTGGGAGGAATTTCCAAATGCCTGAAGGTACCACATTCATCTGTACAAACAGTAGTATGCAAATATAAACACCATAGGACCACGCAGCAGTAACACCGCTCACACATTCTGTCTCCTAGATATGAATGTACTTTGGTGAGAAAAAAGCAAATCAATCCCAGAACAACAGCAAAGGGCCTTGTGAAAATGCTGGAGGAAACAGGTACAAAAGTATCTATATCCACAGTAAAACGAGTCCTATATCGACATAACCCGAATGGCCGCTCAGCAAGGAAGAAGCCACTGCTCCAAAACCACCATAAAAAAGCCAGACTACAGTTTGCAACTGCACAATGGAACAAAGATCATACTTTTTGGAGAAATGTCCTCTGGTCTGGTGAAACAAAAATAGAATTGTTTGGCCATAATGACCATTGTTATGTTTGTAGGCTTGCAAGCCGAAGAACACCATCCCAACTATGAAGCATGGGGGTGGCAGCATTGTGTTGTGGGGGTGCTTTGCTGCAGGAGGGACTGGTGCACACACAAAATAGATTTCATCATGAGGTAGGAAAATTATGTGGATATATTGAAGCACCATCTACGTGATGAAAGAAATAAAAGCTGATATAAATAATTATCTTTACTACTATTCTGACATTTCACATTCTTAAAATAAAGTCGTGATCCTAACTGACATAAGACAGCAAATATTTACTAGGATTAAATGTCAGGAATTGTGAAAAACTGAGTTTGAATGTATTCGGCTATGGTATATGTAAACTCACGACTTCAACTGTAAATATTACAGACTTGGTCAGGGAGAGGTTGAAAATGCCAGTGAAGACACTTGCCAGTTGGTATGCGCATGCTCTGAGTACACATCCTGGTAATCCGTGTGGCCCCATGACCTTGTGAATTTTGACCTGTTTAAAGGTCTTGCTCAATTCGGCTATGGAGAGCGTGATCACACAGTCGTCCGGAAAAGTTGCTGCTCTCATACATGCTTCAGTGTTGCTTGGGCAACTCACGGCTGGGTTTCCCTTTGTAGTCCGTAATAGTTTGTAAGCCCCTTCACATCCGACGAACGTCAGTGCCGGCGTAGTAGGATTCAATCTTAGTCCTGTATTGGCACTTTGCTTGTTTGATGGTTCTTCTGAGGGCATATTGGGATTTCTTAGAAGCGTCCGGGTTAGTGTCCCACTCCTTGAAAGCGGCAGCTCTAGCCTTTAGCTCGGTACGGATGTTGCCTGTAATCCATGGCTTCTGGTTGGGATATATACTGTACGTACGGTCACTGTGGGGACGACGTCGTCGATGCACTTATTGATGAAGCCGGTGACTGAGGTGGTATACTCCTCAATGACATTGGATGAATCCCAGAACATATTCACCTTAGCAATCTCACTAGGATAAAGACCTCCTCCATTCCTGCCATTATTGAAAGAGATCGTGATACCTCACATCTCAAAATAGGGCTACTTAATGTTAGATCCTCACTTCAAAGGCAGTTATAGTCAATGAACTAATCACTGAACATAATCTTGATGTGATTTGCCTGACTGAAACATGGCTTAACCTTTCTGATCTCCCCATCCCGGATCCGGGTTCGTGAATACAGACTCAAGCTCATTACCATAACGCAACGTTAACTATTCATGAAAATCGCAAATGAAATGAAATAAATATGCTAGCTCTCAAGCTTAGCCTTTTGTTAACAACACTGTCATCTCAGATTTTCAAAATATGCTTCTCAACCATTGCAAAACAATCATTTGTGTAACAGTATTGATGGCTAACGTAGCATTTAGCATTAGCATTCAGCTGGCAACATTTACACAAAAAAACAGAAAAGCATTCAAAAAAATCATTTACCTTTGAAGAACTTCAGATGTTTTCATTGAGGAGACTCTCAGATAGCAAATGTTCAGTTTTTCCTGAAAGATTATTTGTTTAGGACAAATCGCTCCGTTTTCTGCGTCACGTTTAGCTATGAAAAAACCCCTGTATCCAGGATTGTGTAAATCTATCAGCAAGCTCATTAGCATAACACAACGTTAACTATTTATGAAAATCGCAAATGAAATGAAATAAATATGCCATCTCTCAAGCTTAGCCTTTTGTAAACAACACTGTCATCTCAGATTTTCAAAATATGCTTCTCAACCATAGGAAAACAATCATTTGTGTAAAAGTAGCTAGCTAGAGTTAGCATTTCGCGTTAGCATTTAGCGTTAGCATTAGCGTTAGCATCCAGCACGCAACATTAACAAAAACATAAAAGCCTTCAAATAAAATCATTTACCTTTGAAGAACTTCTGATGTTTTCAATGAGGATACTCTCAGTTAGATAGCAGATGCTCAGTTTTTCCAAAAAGATTCCTTGTGTATTAGAAATAGCTCCGTTTTATACATCACATTTGGCTACCAAAAAAAATCCATAAATTCAGTCCTCAAAACGCAAACTTTTTTCCAAATTAACTCCATAATATCGACTGAAAACATGGCAAACGTTGTTTAGAATCAATCCTCAAGGTGTTTTTCACATATCTCTTCATTGATACATCGTTCTTGGAAACATGCTTTCTCTCCTGAATCCCAGGAGAAAATGCCTGCACCTGAAGATTACGCACAAATTTAGACAAAGGACACCGGGCGGACCTCTGGAAAATGTAGTCTCTTATGGCCAATCTTCCAATGATATGCCTACAAATACGTCACAATGCTGCTAAGACCTTGGGCGAACGACAGAAAGTGTAGGCTCATTCCTTGCGCAATCACAGCCATATAAGGAGAGAATGGAAAACAGAGCTTCAGAAATTCTGCTAATTCCTGGGTGATGCATCATCTTGGTTTCGCCTGTAGAATGAGTTCTGGGGCACTTACAGACAAAATCTTTGCAGATTCTGAAACTTCAGAGTGTTTTCTTTCCAAAACTGTCAAGAATATGCATAGTCGAGCATCTTTTCGTGACAAAATATCGCGCTTAAAACGGGAACGTTTTTTATCCAAAAATGAAATAGCGCCCCTAGAGCTCTAAGATTAAGCCTGATGAATTTACTGTGTTAAACGAGGCCTCACCTCCTGGTTACACTAGTGACCATAACCCCCGTGCATTCCGCAAAGGCGGAGGTGTTGCTAACATTTACAATAGCATATTTCAATTTACAACAAAAAAAAAGAAGTTTTCGTCTTTTGAGCTACAAGTCATGAAATCTATGCAGCCTACTCAATCACTTTTTGTACCTACTGTTTACAGGCCTCCTGGGCCATATACAGCGTTCCTCATTGAGTTCCCCGAATTCCTATCGGACCTTGTAGTCATAGCAGATCATATTCTAATCTTTGGTGACTTTAATATTCACATGGAAAAGTCCACAGACCCACTCCAAAAGGCTTTCAGAGCCATCATCGACTCAGTGGGTTTTGTCCAAAATGTCTCTGGACCTACTCACTCTCCCAGTTGTACTCTGGACCTATTGGACCTACATGGACCTACATGTTGTGGATCTTAATGTTTTTCCTCAAAATCCTGGACTATCGGACCACCATTTTATTACGTTTGCAATCGCAACAAATAATCTGCTCAGACCCCAACCAAGGAGCATCAAAAGTCGTGCTATAAATTCTCAAACAACACAAAGATTGCTTGATGCCCTTCCAGACTCCCTCTGCCTACCCAAGGACGTCAGAGGACAAAAATCAGTTAACAACCTAACTGAGGAACTCAATTTAACCTTGCGCAATACCCTAGATGCAGTTGCACCCCTAAAAACTAAAAACATTTCTCATAAGAAACTAGCTCCCTGGTATACATAAAATACCCAGGCTCTGAAGCAAGCTTCCAGAAAAGTGGAACGGAAATGGCGCCACACCAAACTGGAAGTCTTCCGATTAGCTTCCGACTAGTCTTCCGTGCAGTATCGATGAGCCCTCACTGCTGCTCAATCATCCTATTTTTCCAACTTAATTGAGGAAAATAAGAACAATCCGAATTTGCAGCATTCCCCAAGTGAGGATGGCTTTCACTTCAGCAGTAATAAATTCATGAACTTCTTTGAGGAAAAGATTATGATCATTGAAGAGCAAATTACGGACTCCTCTTTAAATCTGCGTATTCGTCCAAAGCTCAGTTGTCCTGAGTCTGCACAACTCTGCCAGGACCTAGGATCAAGAGAGACACTCAAGTGTTTTAGTACTATATCTCTTGACACAATGATGAAAATAATCATGGCCACTAAACCTTCAAGCTGCATATTGGACCCTATTCCAACTAAACTACTGAAAGAGATGCTTCCTGTGCTTGGCCCTCCTATGTTGAACATAATAAACGGCTCTCTATCCACCGGATGTGGACCAAACTCACTAAAAGTGGCAGTACTAAAGCCTCTCTTGAAAAAGCCAAACCTTGACCCAGAAAATACAGTGCCTTGCGAAAGTATTCGGCCCCCTTGAACTTTGCGACCTTTTGCCACATTTCAGGCTTCAAACATAAAGATATAAAACTGTATTTTTTTGTGAAGAATCAACAACAAGTGGGACACAATCATGAAGTGGAACGACATTTATTGGATATTTCAAACTTTTTTAACAAATCAAAAACTGAAAAATTGGGCGTGCAAAATTATTCAGCCCCCTTAAGTTAATTTATTTATTTATTTTACCAGGCAAGTCAGTTAAGAACAAATTCTTATTTTCAATGACAGCCTGGGAACAGTGGGTTAACTGCCTGTTCAGGGGCAGAACGACAGATTTGTACCTTGTCAGCTCGGGGGTTTGAACTCGCAACCTTCCGGTTACTAGTCCAACGCTCTAACCACTAGGCTACCCTGCCGCCCCATGATAATACTTTGTAGCGCCACCTTTTGCTGCGATTACAGCTGTAAGTCGCTTGGGGTATGTCTCTATCAGTTTTGCACATCGAGAGACTGAAATGTTTTCCCATTCCTCCTTGCAAAACAGCTCGAGCTCAGTGAGGTTGGATGGAGAGCATTTGTGAACAGCAGTTTTCAGTTCTTTCCACAGATTCTCAATTGGATTCAGGTCTGGACTTTGACTTGGCCATTCTAACACCTGGATATGTTTATTTTTGAACCATTCCATTGTAGATTTTGCTTTATGTTTTGGATCATTGTCTTGTTGGAAGACAAATCTCCGTCCCAGTCTCAGGTCTTTTGCAGACTCCATCAGGTTTTCTTCCAGAATGGTCCTGTATTTGGCTCCATCCATCTTCCCATCAATTTTAACCATCTTCCCTGTCCCTGCTGAAGAAAAGCAGGCCCAAACCATGATGCTGCCACCACCATGTTTGACAGTGGGGATGGTGTGTTCAGCTGTGTTGCTTTTACGCCAAACATAACGTTTTGCATTGTTGCCAAAAAGTTCAATTTTGGTTTCATCTGACCAGAGCACCTTCTTCCACATGTTTGGTGTGTCTCCCAGGTGGCTTGTGGCAAACTTTAAACAACACTTTTTATGGATATCTTTAAGAAATGGCTTTCTTCTTGCCACTCTTCCATAAAGGCCAGATTTGTGCAATATACGACTGATTGTTGTCCTATGGACAGAGTCTCCCACCTCAGCTGTAGATCTCTGCAGTTCATCCAGAGTGATCATGGGCCTCTTGGCTGCATCTCTGATCAGTCTTCTCCTTGTATGAGCTGAAAGTTTAGAGGGACGGCCAGGTCTTGGTAGATTTGCAGTGGTCTGATACTCCTTCCATTTCAATATTATCGCTTGCACAGTGCTCCTTGGGATGTTTAAAGCTTGGGAAATCTTTTTGTATCCAAATCCGGCTTTAAACTTCTTCACAACAGTATCTCGGACCTGCCTGGTGTGTTCCTTGTTCTTCATGATGCTCTCTGCGCTTTTAACGGACCTCTGAGACTATCACAGTGCAGGTGCATTTATACGGAGACTTGATTACACACAGGTGGATTGTATTTATCATCATTAGTCATTTAGGTCAACATTGGATCATTCAGAGATCCTCACTGAACTTCTGGAGAGAGTTTGCTGCACTGAAAGTAAAGGGGCTGAATAATTTTGCACGCCCAATTTTTCAGTTTTTGATTTGTTAAAAAAGTTTGAAATATCAAATATATGTCATTCCACTTCATGATTGTGTCCCACTTGTTGTTGATTCTACACAAAAAAATGCAGTTGTATATCTTTATGTTTGAAGCCTGAAATGTGGCAAAAGGTCGCAAAGTTCAAGGGGGCCGAATACTTTCGCAAGGCACTGTATAAATACTTTCGGCCTATATCGAATCTTCCATTCCTCTCAAACATTTTTGAAAAAGCTGTTGCGCAGCAACTTACTGCCTTGCCTTCCTGAAGAGAAAGAATGTTTCAAAATGCTTCAGTCTTGTTTTAGACCCCATCATAGCACTGAGACTGCACTTGTGAAGTTGGTAAATTACCTTTTAATGGCGTCAGACTGAGGCTCTGCATCTGTCCTCGTGCTCCTAGACCTTAGTGCCGCTTTTGATACCATCGATCACCACATTCTTTTGGAGAGATTGGAAACCCAAATTGGTCTACACGGACAAGTTCTGGCCTGGTTTAGATCTTATCTGTCGGAAAGATATCAGTTTTTTCTGTGAATGGTTTGTCCTCTGACATCAACTGTAAATTTCGGTGTTCCTCAAGGTTCTGTTTTTTTTCTGAAAACTATTGTTTTCACTATATATTGTACCTCTTGAGGATGTCATTCGCAAACATGATGTTAACTTTCACTGCTATGCGGATGACACACAGCTGTACATTTCAATGAAACATGGTGAAGCCCCAAAATTGCCCTCGCTAGAAGCCTGTGTTTCAGACATAAAGAAGTGGATGGCTGCAAACGTTCTACTTTTAAACTCGGACAAAACAGAGATGCTTGTTTTAGGTCCCAAGAAACAAAGAGATCTTCTGTTGAATCTGACAATTAATCTTGATGGTTTAACAGTCGTCTCAAATAAAACTGTGAAGGACCTCGGTGTTACTCTGGACCCTAATCTCTCTTTTGACGAACATATCAAGACTTTTTTCCATTTACGTAACATTGCAAAAATCAGAAACTTTCAGTCCAAAAATTATGCAGAAAAATGTATCCATGCTTTTGTCACTTCTAGATTAGACTACTGCAATGCTCTACTTTCCAGCTACCTGGATAAAGCACTAAATAAACTTCAGTTAGTTCTAAAAATGGCTGCTAGAATATTGACTAGAACCAACAAATTTGATCATATTACTCCAGTGCTAGCCTCTCTACACTGGCTTCCTGTTAAGGCAAGGGCTGGCTTCCTGTTAAGGCTGATTTCAAGGTTTTACTGCTAACCTACAAAGCATTACAGGGGCTTGCTCCTACCTATCTTTCTGATTTGGTCCTGCCGTATGTACCTACACGTACGCTACGGTCACAAGATGCAGGCCTCCTAATTGTCCCTAGAATTTCTAAGCAAACAGCTGGAGGCAGGGCTTTCTCCTATAGAACTCCATTTTTATGGAATGGTCTGCCTACCCATGTGAGAGACGCAGACTCGGTCTCAACCTTTAAGTCCTTACTGAAGACTCATCTCTTCAGTAGGTCATATGATTGAGTGTAGTCTGGCCCAGGAGTGTGAAGGTGAACGGAAAGGCTCTGGAGCAAGGAACCGCCCTTGCTGTCTCTGCCTGGCTGGTTCCCCTCTCTCCACTGGGATTCACTGCCTCAAACCCTATTACAGGGGCTGAGTCACTGGCTTACTGGTGCTCTTTCATGCCGTCCCTAGGAGGGGTGCGTCACTTGAGTGGGTTGAGTCACTGACGTGATCTTCCTGTCTGGGTTGGCGTCCGCCCCCCCTTTGGTTGTGCCGTGGCAGAGATCTTTGTGGGCTGTACTCGGCCTTGTCTCAGGATGGTAAGTTGGTGGTTGAAGATATCCCTCTAGTGGTGTGGGGGCTGTGCTTTGGCAAAGTGGGTGCGATTATATCCTTCCTGTTTGGCCCTGTCCGGGGTTATCTTCGGATGGGGCCACAGTGTCTAAGGACCCCTCCTGTCTTAGCCTCCAGTATTTATGCTGCAGTAGTTTATGTGTCGGGGGGCTACTGTCAGTTTGTTATATCTGGAGTACTTCTCCTGTCTTATCCGGTGTCCTGTTTGAATGTAAGTATTCTCTCTCTAATTCTCTCTTTCTCTCTTTCTTTCTCTCTCTCGGAGGACCTGAGCCCTAGGTCCATGCCTCAGGACTACCTGGCATGATGACTCCTTGCTGTCCCCAGTCCACCTGGCCGTGCTGCTGCTCCAGTTTCAACTATTCTGCCTGCGACTATGGAACCCTAACCTGTTCACCGGACATGCTACCAGTCCCAGACCTGCTGTTTTTAACTCTCTAGAGACAGCAGGAGCGGTAGAGATACTCCTAATGTTCAGCTATGAAAAGCCAACTGACATTTACTCCTGAGGTGCCTTCTTGCTGCACACTCGACAACTACTGTGATTATTATTATTGGACCATGCTGGTCATTTATGAACATTTGCACATCTTGGCCATGTTCTGTTATAATCTCCACCCGGCACAGCCCTCATAGCCTGGATCCTCTCTAGGTTTCTTCCTAGGTTTTGGCCTTTCTAGGGAGTTTTTCCTAGCCACCGTGCTTCTACACCTGCATTGCTTGCTGTTTGGGGTTTTAGGCTGGGTTTCTGTACAGCACTTTGAGATATCAGCTGATGTAAGAAGGGCTATTTAAATAAATTTGATTTGATTTAATATTCCAGTCTGTGCTAGCAAAACAGTCATGTAGCGTAGCATCCGTGTCATCTGACCACTTTTGTATTGAGCAAGTCACTGGTACTTCCTGATTTAGTTTTTGCTTGTAAGCAGGAATCAGGAGGATAGAATTATGGTCAGATTTGCCAAGGGGGAACTTTGTATGCGTCTGTGTGTGGAGTATTGGTGGTCTACAGTTTTTTTCCCCCTCTGGTTGCATGTGACATGCTGGTAGAGATGAGGTAAAACAGATTTGTCTACCTGCATTAAAATCCCCATCCATTAGTAGCGCCTCTTCTGGATGAGCATTTTTCTTGTTTGCTTATGGCCATGTGATGGTCAATATACAGCTATGAAAAATATAGATGAAAATTATCTTTGTAGATATCGTGGTCTACGGCTTATCATGAGTTACTCTACCTCAGGCAAGCAATACCTCGAGACCTTCTTAATATTAGATATCTCCCACCAGCTGCTATTGACAAATAGACACACCACCACCCCTTTTCTTCCCAGACGTAGCTGTTGTTCTGCCGATGCACAGAAAACCCAGCCAAATGTATATTATCCGTGTCGTCGTTCAGCCAAGACTTGGTGACACAAAAGATGTTACCGTTTTTAATGTCCTGTTCGTAGGAGTCTTGAACTGAGCTCATCCAGTTTATTCTCCAATTTTTGTACGTTGGCCAATGGAATGGATGGTAGAGGCGGGTTAGCCACTCACCAAACTAATTATCACATGGCACCCAGAACTGTCCCCCCTGGACCTTAGTCTTTTTTTTCATGCAAATGACAGGGATTTGGGCCTGGTCTGGGAGAAACAATATATCCTTCGCATCAGACTCATTAAAGAAAACAATCTTCATCCAGTTACAGGTGAGTAATCGCTGTTCTGATATCCAGAAGCAAAAACATGTATAAAATAAGTTAGTGAAAAAAAAACAATTGGTTAGGAGCCCGTATAACGTAATTTATCCCCTCCGTGCCATTAGCTTGCTTTTACAAAAAGCAGGGTACTATACATTACACATGGCACCACAATGAAAACTGTGAAAATAAGTGCGACAATCATAGTCCTTGAATGAATACACCATTATATGCGTCGGCTTCTCAGATCCAGATGACCTAAATCTTAATTTTGGCTCGAGGGCCACATTGGGATTTCAAAATTAAACAGATAGCCACTGATTTTATGTTGACAGATTTGCTGGTCAAAATCAAATTACAGCCTAGAAAACTGGCACTCATTTCTAATTATATAGGTCTATTATCATTTCTACATACTTTCCATCTGGTTTTAGAGATGTAGTATTATTTAAATTAACATGCTGTATTTTGCCCACCCCTGACCAAAACCATCACGCTATTCTACATCACCACCGAAACAGCAAGAGGAGTTAAGGAGTATACTTTATTGATTTGATAAGACCAAGTGTACAGTACATACATCAACGTAAACTGCTGTTTGAATGGAATTGTTTGAAAAATAACATTGCGTCCCACACCATTAGGCCTAGGCCTTAGGTACGTTTTAAACAATAACTGGTCCTGTGATCAGACTGACATTGAGGTTAGCAGGTTAGATAGATTTTCAAGTAGACGTTAGGATGAGATAAAGATAAATTGGACAGCAAACACATGATTAAAAGAAATCAAAGGGTAAACACAGAGGCCCAACATTCTAATTTAAAACACCTAACTCCCCGTGCAAATACACTTCCTGAAAGAACATTGAGATTTGACATCACCATCTAACCCCCTTCATGCTAAAGAAGCTGGAATCTTTCAGTGAATGTAATGTCATGTAAAGGTACTAGGTGATGTGTCTATGTATATAAGAGGGTGTATGTTTGTGTGTATTTTAGTGGGGCAGCTCGTGGGGCACCAGTTTGTAGTGGGAGCCACATGAGGGACAGCGCTGAGCATCGCCCTGATGGAGCCAGAACCACACCACTGCAGTGTTATCCTCCTCACCTAGAGAGAGAATGGAGAAAGTGAGAGAGAAGGGGGAGAAAGGGGGGAGAAATATAGGAGGGAGGGAGAGATCAGTTGAAGGAGACATTAGATATGAGCAGGAAGGTTAACCCTCAGACAGCCATGACAAATCAGAGTGGTACAGCTTCTGGCCACATAACTACCAGACAGCTGTAGAAAAACTAATATAAAGCTAGTCACATACAGACACAGCCCACAATCCTCTTGGTAGTGATGGAGGGCACCAGATGGGGGTCAGCCTTTGAGCCAGCATACTCTTTGGGCTTCAACATGCTGTAGGGGTCCTGGAAAGAAATCACACAAGACAGGTTCAGTTTTAGACCTAGGTATGACTTGGTGACATGGAGAACAAAGCACACAAACCTTTTAAGGATCCTAAATGTGGCTAGAGACATGTCGGGCCAGTGCTGAGAACAGAGTGAGATTACTGCCAAACTAATTAATACTTGACATGTTAAACTACCGGTGTCACGTAAATGTTGGCCATAGCAACACAGTTGACGCAAATAATATTAATTTCAAACAAATGTCATCTCGACTCACCGCGCCCTGTTGCGCAGCCTTCATAACTATCTTCTCCAGACCAGTGGCCTGCTCCTCGTCGGTGGGGATGCCTGAAAACATGTCATCAGTGTTAGCTAGCAAGGTTAAATAGTTGGCATTAGCTAGTTTAAAAGTTAGCAAAATTAGCAGTGGGCTACTTCCGCGCTAAGCACATTCAATGATAAAGTCGAGACCGATAGCTCGCTGACGCGCTAGCTAGAACCCTAAACTAAGGTACCATCTTTGACTTTATTATTTTAATTTGTTTTACCTTTATTTAACTAGGCAAGTCAGTTAAGAACATATTCTTATTTTCAATGACGGCCTAGGAACAGTGGGTCAACTGCCTCGTTCAGGGGCAGAACGACATATTTGAACCTTGTCAGCTCGGGGGTTTGAACTTGCAACCTTCCGGTTACTAGTCCAACGCTCTAACCACCTGCCGTCCCTTTGACAAAGGTCGCTATATAAGGCAAAATAGCTCAATATAGGACATGAAAACAATCTGCTCAGCTAGCTACTTAATGAGAACAATGTGGACAGATTGAAAATTGTGATAACTTGGCTAGAAAGCCTTGCGCCATTGCCTGGCAATGCATCGCCTGTCCTTGGCAAGACATCAATATGTCAAATACGATGCTTCCATGTCTTCTGCCCAAAACCTCCACATTACCGACTCACCACCAACCGCCATGCCGCGGGTGAGAGCAGGGACCGGGGCGGCCCGGCAAGTTGTAGCGGCCCTGACGGCCGAGCGAAGCAATAACCTTGCAGCCATTTCTCTTTCTGGTCGAAAGCACTGCTGTATAAGAAGAGGTCGCAATACAACTGGCAGCACACTGATGACGTTTAATATTTACGTGACAGTCGCATTATTCTGACGTCTGTGCTCTTGTATTTAAAAAATAGACGCGTTCAAGGCTCGAGTCGTTGACTAACGTTACCTGAAAAGGTAGGCTATGAATATACTTTATCATGCAAACTGATTCAACCTTTCGTTCCCAAAACAACTAAGAAAACATTACAGTCCAATCAGTAGGCCTACATGACATCATCTGTTAATAATCTATTTTTTATTTAACCTTTATTAAACTAGGCAAGATTAGTCCAAATGAATACACCGTCCCCATTTCATAAAAGGGGGATGAGCATAAATAATCTAGAACTCAAAAAAAGATTAAGCACATGGAAACAGTTGGACATTCATCTTTATTTATTGAAAAGTGGATCAAAAGCAAAAGTCTGACAAATTCAAGACACATATAAAACCCCAAACATCCCCATAATCCCATAGAAGACTGCTAGTCTGAGACCTGACTAAAACCAGACAATCATAAAGACTAGAATACACTGACATGAGCTCTGTTGTACATTAAAATACAGTAATCAAGTGACAGTCACTTTCCCTGACATCCCTGATAAGCCCTGCACCCCCATTCTCTTCTCTTTCTACTTATAAACCTAATATCTGTGCAGAGAGAAAAACATCCCCCTTCCTACCCCTGTATTGTTCGCATTGGTCGCAGTCAGAATGATCTGATGCTCTAATTGGTTGTACAGGCATGTGGGAGGGCTTTGGAACTACAGGAGCTCAACGTAATTAGCAGGGAACATTCCGTAGTGTCCATCCGGTCCGTAGCCTCTCCACCAACCCTCATCCTCCATGTCTATCCCTGTGATGATGTCATCAGGATCAAAGGTAATCTCAGAGTCGTCAGCTGAGGAGGAGAGGAGAGAAGGATGAAAGAAGAGTAAATTCAATACAACTTTATGGATAGAGATGAGATAGGGATGAGTGGTGCCAGAAGAGATGAAAGAAGGGAAGGAATATGAGGTGGGACATCAGAGAAAAGATTAGAAAAGCAAAGAAGGATCAGATGAAAGAAGATGAAATGAGAAAAAGAGAGGGACTTGATTTGAACCCAGAGCTGGGCAACACTCACTGGCTTGGTAGTCATACAGAGCCCTGGCATGCACATCCTGTCCACTGGCCTCCTCTCTCTGCTCCAGCACCCGAGAGAGATTGTTCAAGTGATAGGGAGTTAAAGAAGATTTGAACAGAATAAAACAGTGGAGTCATAACACCACAGAATTTTCCAACCTATTTGGAATAATATTTGATAACATGGCTAAGAGCAACGTCATCATACTTCCTGTAGACTTACTGTGGGTGTGTCCTGGTAGATATCATCATAAATGTTATCCTCCTCATTTGTTGCTGCCAATGGCAGGAGCTCGTATACCTCATCTAGGTCAATGTGCCTCTCTCTACCCTGAACCAGGCCGGCAACTGTTGGCTCTGAGAGATTCAATATTTAAAGACCCTCACCAGCTGTAGTTTTTAAGTGGTAACAATGTGAGAGTGGAAATGAGTTTGCGTTTGTGTGTGAGGTGGAGGCCTACCGTCCTCTGGTGCTGTGTCCTGTGTATCATCATCAAAATCATCTGACCAGTACTCCTCTTCAGTGAAGGAAGACTCTGTGACACACATACACACACATATTATTTAGACAGCCTTATCACTACGACATCAGCCTGTGGTGGAAAGTGTTAGCTGCATGCCTGTATGCATGCGTGTTTGGCTTGTGGGTTGGACATGTGAGTGTAGGGCTGCTTGTGCCTCAGGCTGTAGGAACACAGTAGCAGGGGTTTCTGGGAGTAGAGGAGCAGGGCGTTCTGGGAGCAGAGAAGTAAGGGGTTAAAGGCTTAGCTATGATACAGATGTGTGTGTGCATTCATGTGTGCATGCGTGTCTGACTTGTGGGTTGGACAGGTGAGAGTGGGGCAGCTGCTTCTGGGAGCAGTGGAGCAGGGTTTAAAGGGCTATCTATGATACAGGTGTGTGTGTGTGTGTGTGTGTGTGTGTGTGTGTGTGGGTGGGTGCATGTATTACCTGCGGGTTGGACAGGTGAGAGTGGGGCTGCCTGTGCCTTGGGCTCTGAGAGCAGAGCAGGTGTTTTTGGGAGCAGTGAAGCCAGGGCTTCTGGGTGAAGAAAAGCAGGGTATTGTGGGGAACGTGGTTCGTTGGGTGTTTCTCTCTCAGTGGACTTCTGAGTCAGGAAGTGGCTCTGCAGCTTCCCTGAGGGAGGGGGAGAGGGGAATAATATGTGTTATATGTTATTGGGGCTAGGGGAATATGTGTTATGGGGGGGCAGAATGTGTTATTGATATGTCATAATGATTTATTGCTAACTTTATTTAAGTTATTAAGTGTGCTTAGCGTTGACCAGTTTTCTATATCAATACCCACCTTGTTGCTTATCTATAAAACATTGTTACAACATTCTAGGTGATTTTACCAGGTCTGGAGCTGGGCGTGTTGTCCAGTGAGGCACTCTGCTCTCTCTTTTTAAACAGCTCTCTGGGGTTCAAGGACCTTTGGGAGATCAGACGTGCTGCCTCCTGACACACACACACACACACACACACACAGTTCAGTAAATTATGACATATTGAACACACAAACACACACACACAGTGAGTGCGGACTCTCACGTTTGCTTTTTGTACAGATGCAGGTCTTATCCTCTGAGAGTTCTGACGCTCACTGTCCTGCTGCTCCTAAAAAGCAGACACACACACAAAAACACACACACTCAAATAAGTTTGGAATACTGCAACTCACAAAAGCATTTTGTGCAATGCATAGAAATCACACATAGTACCACATAAAAGGCTCACCGGCTGATGTTGTTCCTGGTCTCTATACCCTGACTCCTGCTGCTTCTGGTAAGTCCTGTCAAACAGACACACACACAGACAATATTATATTATTGAGCATGTGTTTGTGTGTGTCTGCGCATATGTGCGTGCATCTGTGATGACTGACTTTGCCTGGTCGATTTGAGAGGTTCTCTCCTTTGCCCTCATTTCTCTCTCTGCAGCCTCCTTTTCATCCCTCTCTTTTTGCTCTCTTTTCACCCTTTGCCTCTCCTCCTCCACTCTCTTGCTCTCCTCCTTCTGACGTACCTCCTCATCTCTCTGAGAGAGAGAGAGAAAGTGAGAAATGTAACATTCTGTTGGAACCAAACTCCCAAAGAACCAGCAGCAGAGTAACTCAAAACAGGATTGCATACCACATTAGGAATAGGGAGATAACAATATAGTATAGTATTACTTTTGTCTGGAATTTTGTTATGTCTTAAGAGCAAGCACTTAAATGTAGCTTACTAGTTACATACGACAAATAAAATGTAGGCTTGGCTATCTGAGAAGGTCTACCTGAGATTGGGCCCAGAAGTTGTCCTTGTTGGTTTGCAGAATCTCATCCACAGCATTAGTCTTCTGGTACACCGACCCCTGAAACACAACAATACATTCTCTGCTGCCAATGACTGGAACGAATTGCAAAAATCACTGAAGCTAGAGACTCATATCTCCCTCACTAACTTTAAGCATCAGCTGTCAGAGCAGCTCACAGATCATTGCACCTGTACATAGCCCATCTGTAAATAGCCCATCCAGCTACCTCATCCCATATTGTTATTTATTTATTTTGCTCCTTTGTACCCCAGTATCTCTACTTGCACATTCATCTTCTGTACATCTATCACTCCAGTGTTTAATTGCTAAATAGTAATTGCTTCGCCACTACTGCCTATTTATTGCCTTACCTCCCTAATGTTACCTCATTTGCACACACTGTATATAGATTGTTTTTCCAATTGTGTTATTGACTGTACATTTGTTTATTTCATGTGTAACTCTGTGTTGTTGTTTGTGTCGCACTGCTTTGCTTTATCTTGGCCAGGTCGCAGTTGTAAATGAGAACTTGTTCTCAACTGGCCTACCTGGTTAAATAAAGGTGAAATAAAATAAATACAAACATTACAGCTGTTTGTGTGTGTGTGTGTCAAATCAAATCAAATTTTATTGGTCACATACACATGTTTAGGAGACGTTATTGCGGGTGTAGCAAAATGCTTGTGTTTCTAGCTCCGCCCGTGCGGTAATATCTAACAAGTAATATCTAACAATTTCACAATATATACCCAATACACATAAATCTAAGTGAAGGAATAGAATTAAGAATATATAAATATATGGACAAGCAACGTCAGAGCGGCATAGACTAAGATACAGTAGAATAAAATAGAATACAGTATATACATATGAGATGAGTAATGCACAATATGTAAACAGGGTAGGGTAGCCTAGTGGTTAGAGCGTTGGGACTAGTAACAGTTAACCCACTGTTAACCCACTGTTCCTAGACCAGTTAACCCACTGTTCCTAGGCTGTCATTGAAAATAAGAATTTCTCCTGAACTGACTTGCCTAGGTAAAATAGACTTGCCTAGGTAAAATAAAAAAAAGTTACTATTGTTCCATTTTTTTTTTAAAGTGGCCAGTGATTTCAAGTCTATGTACAGTTGAAGTCGGACGTTTACATACACCTTAGCCAAGTACATTTAAACTCAGTATTTCACAATTCTTGACATTTAATCCTAGTAAAAAGTCCCTGTCTTAGGTCAGTTAGGATCACCACTTTATTTGAAGAATGTGAAATGTCAGAATAATAGTAGAGAGAATGATTTATTTCAGCTTTTATTTATTTCATCACATTTCCAGTGGGTCAGAAGTTTACATACACTCAATTAGTATTTAGTAGCATTGCCTTTAAATTGGTTAACTTGGGTCAAACTTTTTGGGTAGCCTTCCACAAGCTCCCCACAATAAATTGGGTGAATTTTGGCCCATTCCTCCTGACAGAGCTGGTGTAAATGAGTCAAGTTGGTAGGCCTCCTTGCTTGCACATGCTTATTCAGTTCTGCCCACAAATTTACTATAGGATTAAGGTCAGGGCTTTGTGATGGCCACTCCAACACCTTGACTTTGTTATCCTTAAGCCATTTTGACACAACTCTGGAAGTATGCTTGGGGCCCTTGTCCATTTGGAAGACCATTTGCGACCAAGCTTTAACTTCCTGACTGATGTCTTGAGATGTTGCTTCAATATATCCACATACTTTTCCATCCTCATGATGCCATCTATTTTGTGAAATGCACCAGTCCCTCCTTCAGCAAAGCACCCCCACAACATGATGCTGCCCCCCCCCCCCCTTCACCATTGGGACGGTGTTCTTCGGCTTGCAAGCATCCCCTTTTTTCCTCCAAATATTAACGATGGTCATTATGGCCAAACAGTTCTATTTTTGTTTCATTAGACCAGAGGACATTTCTCCAGAAAGTACGATATTTGTCCATGTGCAGTTGCAAACTGTAGTCTGCCTTTTTTATGGCGGTTTGGGAGCAGTGGCTTCTTCCTTGCTGAGCAGCCTTTCAGGTTATGTTGATATAGGACTCGTTTTACTGTGGATATAGATACTTTTGTACCTGTTTCCTCCAGCATCTTCACACGGTCCTTTGCTGTTGTCCTGGGATTTATTTGCACTTTTCGCACCAAAGTACGTTCAACTCTAGGAGACAGAACACGTCTCCTTCTTGAGCGGTATGCTGGCTGCGTGGTCCCATGGTGTTTATACTTGCGTACTATTGTTTGTACAGATGAACGTGGTACCTTCAGGTGTTTGGAAATTGCTCCTAAGGATGAACCAGACTTGTGGAGGTCTACAATTTTTTTTCTGAGGTCTTGGCTGATTTCATTTGATTGTCCCATGATGCCAAGCAAAGAGGCACTGAGTTTGAAGGTAGGCCTTGAAATACATCCACAGGTACTCCTACAATTGACTCAAATGATGTCAATTAGCCTACCAGAAGCTTTTAAAGACATCACATACTTTTGGGGAATTTTCCAAGCTGTTTAAAAGCATAATCAACTTAGTGTATGTAAACGTCTTACCCACTGGAATTGTGATACAGTGAATTATAAGTGAAATAATCTGTGTGTAAACAATTGTTGGAAAAATTACTTGTGTCATGCACAAAGTAGATGTCCTAACCGACTTGCCAAAACTATAGTTTGTTAACAAGAAATTTGTGGAGTGGATGAAAAACGAGTTTTAATGACTCCAATCTAAGTGTATGTAAACTTCCGACTTCAACTGTATATAGGCAGCAGCCTCTAATGTGCTAGTGATGGCTGTTTAACAGTCTGATGGCCTTGAGATAGAAGCTGTTTTTCAGTCTTTCAGTCCCAGCTTTGATGCACCTGTACTGACCTCGCATTCTGGATGATAGCGGGGTGAACAGGAAGTGGCTCGTGTGGTTGTTGTCCTTGATGGTCTTTTTGGCCTTCCTGTGACATCAGGTGCTGTAGGTGTCCTGGAGGGCAGGTAGTTTGCCTCTGGTGATGCATTGGGCAGACCGCTCCACCCTCTGGAGAGCCCTGCGATTGCGCGCTGTGCAATTGCCGTACCAGGCGGTGATACAGCCCAACAGGATGCTCTCAATTGTGCATCTGTAAACGTTTGTGAGGGTTTTAGGTGCCAAGCCAAATGTATTCAGCCTCCTGAGGTTGAAGAGGCGCTGTTCCGCCTTCTTCACCACACTGTCCATGTGGGTGGACCATTTCAGTTTGTCAGTGATGTGTACCCCGAGGAACTTGAAGCTTTCCACCTTCTCCACTGTGGTCCAGTCGATGTAGATAGGGGGATGTTCCCTCTGCTGTTTCCTGAAGTCCACGATCATCTCCTTTGTTTTGTTGACATTGAGTGAGAGGTTATTTTCCTGGCACCACACTCCCAGAGCCCTCATCTCCTCCCTGTAGGCTGTCTCATCATTGTTGGTAATCAAGCCTGCTACTGTTGTGTCATCTGCTAACTTGATTATTGAGTTGGAGGTGAGCTTGGCCATGCAGTCATGGGTGAACAGGGAGTACAGGAGAGGGCTGAGCTGGCACCCTTATGGGGCTCCAGTTATGAGGATCAGCAAAGTGGATGTGTTGTTTCCTACCTTCACCACCTGGGAGCGGCCCGCCAGGAAGTCCAGGTCCCAGTTGCACAGGGTGGGGTTCAGACCCTGGGCCTCAAGCTTAATGGTGAGCTTGGAGTGTACTATGGTGTTGAATGCTGAGCTATAGTCAATGAACAGCATTCTTACATAGGTATTGTCCAGATGGGATAGGGCAGTGTGCAGTGTGATGGCGATTGAATCATCTGTGGATCTATTGGGGCAGTATGCAAACTGAAGTGGGTCTAAGGTGACAGGTAAGGTAGAGGTGATATGATCCTTAACTAGCCTCTTAAAGCACTTCATGATGACAGAAGTGACAGCTAAGGGGCAATAGTCATTTAGTCCAGTTACCTTTGCTTTCTTGGGTACAGGAACAATGGTGCCCATCTTGAAGTATGTGGGGACAGCAGACTGGGATATGGAGAGATTGAACATGTCCGTTAACACACCAGCCAGCTGGTCTGCGTATGCTCTGATGACACGGCTAGGGATGCCGTCTGGGCCAGCAGCCTTGTGAGGGATAACACGCTTTAATGTCTTACTCGAGACGACCACGGAGAAGGAGAGCCCACAGTCCTTGGTCGCGGGCCGCGTCGGTGGCACTGTGTTATCCGCAAAGCGGGCAAAGAAGGTGTTTAGCTTGTCCGGAAATAAGAGGTCGGTGTCCGTGACTGGTTTTCCTTTTGTAGTCCGTGATTGTCTGTAGACCCTGCCCCATATGTCTCGTGTCTGAGACGTTGAATTGCAACTCCACTTTGTCTCTACACTGACGTTTTGCCTGTTTGATTGACTTGAGGAGGGAATAACTACACTGTGTGTGTGTGTGTGTGTGTGTGTGTGTGTGTGTGTGTGTGTGTGTGTGTGTGTGTGTGTGTGTGTGTGTGTGTGTGTGTGTGTTCTCACCACAGGCCCTCTGGGTATGTCATATTTCTGTGTCTCTTTGGTTTGCAGAATCTCATCCACAGCATTAGTCTTCTGGTACACCGACCCCTGAAACACAACAACACATTACTCTGTGTGTGTGTGTGTGTATGATTGTGTGTGCATGAGTGTGTGTGTGTTCTCACCACAGGTCCACTGGGTACATCGCTGTATTTCTGTGTCTCTTTGCGAAAGTTAAAGTTGGCCCCCGACGCCTTGGCCACTTTACCCATGATGCTCTCTGGCTCCACGTCATCCTCCCCCCGTGCATTGATGGTCACATGGGCACCCTGCAGGAATGAGATTGGTCAGAGAGAGAGTCTACACAGCGCAAATTTAGAGAATTAACATTTTGGAGCATCTCTCTCTTTAATGCAGGTAAAACTCACCCTTAGGAAGTTACCCATGGAAATGACATGGTTGGCGCACTGTCCTTTCCGAGAGTCCTTTACCCCTTCACCTGTCTAAAACACACACACACAAAGGTGAATGGCTGATTTGGCAAAGGTCTCTATTGATCGTTATGCTTCGAGGGTGGTGTGTGTGTGTGTGTGCTACTTACCCAGTTGATGAGGACATATTTACACAGGCCAGAGTTGGGGTCCTTGACACGACAGAAGGCATACATCACCTTCCCACTGCTCAACTCCTCCACCATCTCCTCCAGACCGCCGTCTACATACAGATACACATACACAAACACACAAATCGAATGTGGGTCGTCAACGTTACTGATGACCATGTCAGCCAGCTAAACTAAAGCCTACGTGGTATGGTGTATCATCAGTTTTCAGTTATCATACAACAAATTCCCTGAACCCCCCCCCACATTACACACATGCACAAACAACTTATATTGCAGACCCACACTCACCTCCCTTCTCTGCCAGGCGGATGTCATTGGTGTTCCCCTCATAGGTGAACAGAGTCCTGTAGACAGACAGAAAAACAACTGGAAGATTCTCTCTCTCTTGTCATTGCTGAATCACAAACACACACATACAGATACAACTGTGATACCAAATCAACTGATCTAATCCTTCTCTCAGTTCTTGCTCACCAGTTGGTATCAGACTTCACATCCACCACTTCTTTATACGCGGCCGTGAGTGCTGCTCCGTTTTTACTTAGATTCACCGACATTCTCCTGTGTGTCTATCTGTGCCGTGGCATTCACTGCGTCAAAGAAAACGCAGCACCAAAACTTTATCCAGGAAATAAGAAATGGTCTCTTCAGTTGGAGTAGCTGAGATATACTGAATGATGAAAGAGCACTCTAATGGGTAAAGGCAGAACTTCCAATGACAAGCGAGTCTTGTACCAAGGGGATTCTTTCAGCTTTGTCAAAACTGGGATGGATCAGGACCAAATCGGCAAAATAATGGTCTCCTCTCTGTGTCAAAGTAAGATTCAAATATTCTACCTAGAGAAATCAAGGAAAGAGGACCGCTAACACACACAGGCTGTCCGAGCTGATTCAGTATGAAGGAACTACTACACACACACCCCTCTGAAACTTGTCGGGGCAGTGTGTGTGTGTGCGTGCACGTGTGTGTGTGTGTGTGTGTGTGTGTGTGTGTGTGTGTGTGTGTGAGAGAGAGAGAGAGAGAGAGGGAGTGAAAGAAACCGGTCAGGGCAGAACCGGAAAAGTCTAATTTTTTAGATTGGTGCTGCAGTACCGCAAGTTCTTCAGTACAAGCAGGTCGGCAGACTAAATGCTTCCTGCTAACTATTTAGGTGGTGGAAGAGTCTACTGTAAAGGGACTGAGGGTGATTGCTGGTTAGACTACAGAAGGTTCACAAACATCAGCCTTGTTGATAAGTAGATCTCCACTCTTTCTCTATCCTATCTCATTATCTCTTTGCTGTTGGTGAGCAGTTCCCTCTCTCCCTCCTTTTCTATCCCTGCCAACCCTCTTTCTCTCTCTCTCTTGCATGCTCTCTCTCTCTGTGTGTAGATGAGCACCCTCCAGCTTCCTCTTTTACACATGCACATGCACACACATACACAAACACACACACACACACACACACACACACACACATACTGAACATACACTAGCTTTCTCAGGAACAAAAGAGGGAATTCCTTTTCACCAATGCACACAGACAGACATAGAGGCATAGACACAAATACACTCACACACACACACTATTTCAGATGCAGTCTAATCCCTTGTCTCCTTTGCTCGTTGGTGGGTGGTTTTATTATGAGGGAGGGGGGCATGACACTCATCATTCCCAACACCCCCATCACACACACGTTTGCACTACACACACATGCACAAACACACTATTGTGCAATAGTATTATGTTAGCTTGGAAATGCCTGTGGTTTGCTAGAGGGTTGAGTGTCAATTTTGTAGCAAGGACCTGCAGTCACATAAACATATATGGGGGGGGGGGGGGGGGGGGGGGGTGTAACAGATAACAGACCAAGGGAGGGCTCGGGTTACAGTCTCACAGAAAAAAGTACACACACAAAGATTAAAGAGAGAAGGAGAGCGGGCATTATCAACACCATTATCTTCATCATAATCATTAGCCTACTATTACATCCTTCAGTTCTCTCCTATGAATATGCACATGAAGCCAGCTGGAATCCAATATAATTCAGTGTGGTGAAACAACAGTAAAACTGAGCGATATTCAGTGCGGAGGCAAACTGATTTGTATTTTTAATTGTGTGCCACCCTATGGGACTCCCAATCACAGCCTGATGTGATACAGCCTGGATTTGAACCAGGGACTGTAATGCACTGAGATGCAGTGCCTTAGACCACTGTATCACGGGTGATCTGGCTGGGAATCCAGACAATGCAAAGATATACTTTCCCCCTGACCAATATAATTTTTTAGCTCCAGAAATCAGATGGGAAAAACTCCTGGCACCATTGACACATACATCATTGATAGCTGGACTGGAATTACTCTGCCCAAGCGTCTTCCCTCCCCACTTTCTTCCTCCTGTTTTCTCTCCTCTCCCACCCCCAGTCTTCCCTCCCCACTTTCTGCCTCCAGTCTCCCGTCTTCCCTCCTCACTTTCTTCCTCCAGTCTCCCTTCTCCTGTTTTCCCTCCTCCCCCACCCCAGTCTCCCGGCGGCGGCCTAGCTCTTCCTTCCACTCCACCTCAGAAACACCAAGCGACTTGTATTATTTCCCATGCGACCATATACACGCACACAACCAGCGACTAACTTTTCTCAAACTCGCAAGGGTTGAATTTTCTATTTTTGAAGGATAATGGACGACAAAATAATTAAGAAAGTAGGCTTGTGAGCTGACTTTTCTTCGGGCTGATTTTACTCGGGAGGCTAACGTTAAGTAGGAGGAGAACGTATGTGCAGGAGGACAACTTATGTGCGTGCGTGTTTTAAACTTCTGCGACGTACAGCTTTCCATTGTTTTCGTTTTCCCTTTCAGTTTTAAGAGATTGCTAGTTGTTTTTACATCAGTATACGGTTATTCGTGGGGTCGTCGATGTGGGTTGTAACGTTAGCTAGTTTTTCTAGCCCAAAATAAAAGACGCGACAAGAAACGAGTGGAACAACTCCAGGAATCGACTAGCTAGTTAACTAGTTAGCTTAGCATGGCTAACTAACGTTAGCTAGCTAACAATGAACAGTCGTTGGATGCTTATTTTTGCAAAGTTTGCAACAACTCGTCTTGTTCATGGCTAATCTCGTTACTACCACTGGAAATCGTGGAAATCCAAATAATACAGTGTACTAGCTAGCTAACGTTAGCAGGGTGTTTTGAAACTCGGTGGGTACGACATCACTTCCACGGCAAGACAACAGTGAGTGTGTTTTTAGAAATTCAAGATGCCGCAGCTGGACGGAGGAGGAGGAGATGATTTGGGAGCCAACGATGAGTTGATCTCGTTTAAAGACGAGGGGGAGCAGGAGGAAAAGACCGCCGAGAATGTGTCCTCTGAGCGGGACCTGGACGATGTCAAGTCTTCACTGGTCAACGAGACGGAGAACAACAGCAGTTCGTCTGACTCCGAGGTAGCTAACTTTACTAGCTAGCCAGCTAGGGACAGACGATTGAATCACTATATAAACAACTACGGTACTAACCTTTTTCTTCTAGCCACCAATCTCCAGTGTTTTTTGGCAAACAACGTTTGTGTGTGTTTGTCAGCAGGCAGTCAGTCATAGACGTCCCCAGCATCACATACCGGATTGGGAGAGTTATGTCAGACAGAGAGAGTTCGTTGCAGAAGGTAAAACACGACAGACTCATAGTAAAACTATAACTCTCACTTTTATCCTTCATATGAGTGCCCCCCTCTCCCCACTTTTCTTTATATCCTCTCCTTTATCTCTCCCTCCCAGTCCATTCCTTTATTTCTCAATTCATTTAAAAAAAAGCAGTGTTGAAAGAGTTAGGTCATTTTACACCCCTTACAAGAAACACAGAACATATAGCAATAAATCAACAACTACAAGCATTCTTGCCTTGGCGGCAGCTCTGCAGAGTGGTCACTAGCTGGCACAGTCATACAATCTGATTTGAAACACACTGCAAACCCGAATGCCTAAACTTAAATTGAGACCAAAAAGCTAATTTTTGTATATATGAATTTTTGCGTTATTGCAAATTATGACTTTGCAGCTGGAACATCTAGTGGAAACCGCTCAGTTCTTCCTCCAGAATCCTCCTCTCTCCAGCCTCATTTCCCCCCTCACCCATCTCCCACACCCCCATTTCTCTCCCAATTCAATGAGCCCTGTTAACAAGAGATGTCACTGTCTTACATGCTAACAAAGCAACTAAACAGATTATAATAGATTGACAACCCATCCCTAGTCTATCCCCCAGCTCTGAGGAGGCAGTTGGTCAATGGTTGTTGAAGTAAACTCGGTCTCAATTTTTTCAATCCAATTTAGGCTCTCTATTGGCATGGGAAACATATGTTAACATTGCCAAAGCAAGAGAAGTAGATAATAAACAAAAGTGAAATAAATGGAAATTAACAGTAAACAACACACTCTCAGAAGTTCCAAAAGAAAAAAGACATTTCAAATGTCATTATGTCTATATACAGTTTCTCTCTCTCCCTCTCTCTCCCAGCTCTGAGGAGACAGCAACACGACAGTGGGTTGTTCAAGGCATCTCTGTACGCTGGCTATCCCTTACTGATGATCCCTGACCTGGGTAACCTAGCCAACCTGGGCCACTTGGGGAACCTTGGTAACCCCTACCTTTCTCCTGGAGTCCTCTCACCCGGCTCCAGGACGGTGAGTCAGTCACATGCACGCAGGAACATGCATCACATACTGCCTCTCTGTTATTGTTCTTATAATTTTTGCAAGTAAGGCTGCTGTACTAACATAGCTGTCTGTGAGTGGTGTCTGGCGGTGTGTGTATCGACTGTGTGGGATGTCTGTTGTGTGGTTATAAGGGACAGTGAATGATGAGTTGTGTGTGTGCGCTCCAACTCTGAGCAGTGTGATGTATCTCATAGCGATTAATGGTGTATTAACACACTGGCACTACCGCTGCAGACAGGCCCCAACACAGCCCTGATAAAACACTGTTGCTGGAATGTGTGTGACAGAGTGAGCGAGGGGGGAGAGAGAGGCTACAGTATTTCATCACCATCCATGCGTAACTATGCTACAGTTGTAGCTAACGTTGTTGTTTTTTTTTGTTTCCTTTCTGTGTTTTGGGATTGAGGCTAGAGGTCGACCGATTATGATTTTTCAACGCCGATACCAATTTTTGGAGGACCAAAAAAAGCCAATAACGATTAATCAGCCGTTTTTTAATATATATTTGTAATGACAATTACAACAATACTGAATGAACAATGAACCCTTTAATTTTAACATAATACATAAATCTATTTAGTCTCAAATAAATAATGAAATGTTCAATTTTGTTTAAATATTGCAAAAACAGTCTTGGAGAAGAAAGTAAAAGTGCAATATGTGCCATGTAAAAAAGGCTGCCGTTTAAGTTCCTTGCTCAGAACATGAGAACATATGAAAGCTGGTGGTTCAATATTCCCAGTTAAGAAGTTTTAGGTTGTTATTATAGGAATTATGATGCGTCAACTATTTCTCTATACCATTTGTATTTCATACACCTTTGACTATTGGATGTTCTTATAGGCACTTTAGTATTGCCAGTCTAATCTCAGGAGTTGATAGGCTTGAAGTCATTAACAGCGCTGTGCTTCAAGCATCGATTGCTAAGAGCTGCTCGCAAACGCAGTAAAGTGCTGTTTGAATAAATGCTTAAGAGCCTGCCGCTGCCTACCACCACTCAGACTGCTCTATCAAATATCAAATCATAGATTTAATTATAATAAACACAGAAATACGAGCCTTTAGTTTCCGGATTTGACCATATTAATGACTATCATTTCGAAAACAAAACGTTTATTCTTTCAGTGAAGTACGGAACCGTTCCATATTTTGTCGAACGGGTGGAAACCCTAAGTCTAAATATTGCTGTTACATTGAACAACCATCAATGTTTTGTCATAATTATGTACAATTCTGGCAAATTAATTACGGTCTTTGTTAGGAAGAAACACAGTTTGCAATGAGCCAGACAGCCCAAACTGTTGCATATACCCCATCCCGCATGCAGGAGCGTAATCATCGCCTGACACTAATTAGCATAATGCAACGGACATAAATATTCCTATTCATGGAAATCACAAGTGAAATATATTGAGACACAGCTTAGCCTTTTGTTAATCACCCTGTCATCTCAGATTTTCAAAATATGCTTTACAGCCAAAGCTAGACAAGCATTTGTGTAAGTTTATCGATAGCATAGCATTTTGTCCAGCTAGCAGCAGGTAACTTGGTCACGGAAATCAGAAAAGCAATCAAATTAAATCGTTTACCTTTGATGAGCTTTGGATGTTTTCACTCACGAGACTCCCAGTTAGATAGCAAATGTTCCTTTTTTCCAAAAATATTATTTTTGTTAGCGAAATAGCTCTGTTTGTTCTTCACGTTTGGCTGAGAAATCACCTGGAAATTGCAGTCACGAAAACGGTGAAAAATATTCAAAATTAGCTCCATAATATCGACAGAAACATAGCAAACGTTGTTTATAATCAATCCTCAAGGTGTTAGGATATCTATTTGATAATATATCCGTCGGGACAATTAGTTTTTCAGTAGGACCGATTGGAGTAATGGCTACCTCTGTACTTTACACAAGAATTTCTCTGGGGGCATCAGGTGACCACTTACGCTATGTAGCCGCCTACGGCTATTCTTCAACATAAATGCGTAAAACTACGTCACAATGCTGTAGACACCTTGGGGAATACGTAGAAAGCGTAATCTGGTTGATAGCACATGAACAGCTCAATAGGGACTCATTGTAACGCAGCGCTTTCAAAATATGGGGCACTTCCAGATTGGATTTTTCTCAGGCTTTCGCCTGCAACATCAGTTCTGTTATACTCACATACATTATCTTTACAGTTTTGGAAACGTTAGAGTGTTTTCTATCCTAAGCTGTCAATTATATGCATATTCTAGCATCTTGTCCTGACAAGATATCCCGTTTTAAAACGGGAACTTTTTTTTTCTCCCAAAAATGAAAATACTCCACCTAGAGTCGCAACAGGTTATGTCATAATTATGTACAATTCTGGCAAATTAATTACGGTCTTTGTTAGGAAGAAACACAGTTTGCAATGAGCCAGACGGCCCAAACTGTTGCATATACCCTGACTCGGCTTGCACTGAACGCAAGAGAAGTGACAAAATTTCCCTAGTTAACATTGCCTGCTAACATTTATTTTAACCAAATATGCAGGTTTAAAAATATATACTCTGTGTTGATTTTAAGAAAGGCATTGATGTTTATGGGTAGGTAGATTTGTGCAATTTACGTGCTTTTTTCATGAATGCGCTTTTGTTAAATCATCTCCTGTTTGGCGAAGTTGAAGTAGGGTGTGATTCGATGATAAATTAACAGGCACTGCATTGATTATATGCAAAGCAGGACAAGCTAGTTAACCCAGTAATATCATCAACCATGGGTGGTTAACTAGTGATTTTGTGAAGATTGATTGTTTTTTTTATACGATAAGTTTAATGCTTGCTAGCAACTTATCTTGGCTCCTTGCAGCCACAAGGTCATTTTGACGCTACACTGCTGTAACAGGTGGCCTGCCACGCAGTTTCCTCATGGATTGCAATGTAATCGGCCATAATCAATGTCCAAAAAGGCAGATTACCGATTGTTATGAAAACTTGAAATCGGCCATGCCGATTAATCGGTCAACCTCTAATTGAGGCCCTCTTTGGGTATCTTCACTCTGAATTGTGTATGTGTAAGTAGACAAAAAGCTAACATTCCGATCAAAGGTTTTATAAGTCTGATGTGGAAATGTTTCCCTTCAACACAACTGGTAGTAGTTGCTCTTTTTTTGTATACATTAACTCCACACCCTGTCTGCTTGCCTTTGTATTCCCTTCCCCAGGTATTAATGGGATATTGTTGTCATTAGGAGGAGGTGGAGAAGCTGAATGGACTTAATACTGTTCTCAATAGGAGATCATCCCCACACAGTGGTTGATACGCCTTCCTCCTCCCCCAACCTTCCTCCTCCCCCAACCTTCCTCCTCCCCCAACCTTCCTCCTCCCCCAGCCTTCCTCCCCTATTAGATGGTGATAGAGATGCCCACTTCTCTGTCTGAGAGAAGATAAACATACTAATGTTAACCCCTTAAATGTAGGGATGCACCAATATTACATTTTTTGACCGATAACCGATAATACATTTTTTTGCGGCCTTTTTAGCATTCTAATACAGTTAGAGTTGAAACACACACGGACCTGCTGTTTCGTTGTTCATTTGTTCAATCGTTTCATTCTCAACCAGGATTTCATCATACATGTCAAGCAGTGAAGTTTCAGCTCTGTCTGTCCGTGGCCTCTCCTCTCACGGGGCCTCTTCAGTGCGCACTGTCACTGTGTCCGTTTCTATCTTGTCCAGCTGTGTCACGTAAACCCTGTTTCTTGTCTGCATCGAAGTAGCGGTCCTTGTACCTAGCATCGAGCATGCTGGCGACACAGTAAAGAGGCTCGGAGAGAATGACACAAGTTACTTGTTCACAGCCTCTAGTAGAGTACTTTTGCAAGTTTTGTTGAGCAGGCGTTTCAATGCCATGACAGAGGCTATCACGTCTGCTGCAGACGCAGTTGATGAGCTTATTTCTCCAGTCAGTTGTTCAAATGGAGCTAGGAGTGTTTCCAAGTTTCTAACATGTTCTCAAATGCAATTGAAATGGCAGCAGCAGTATGAGAATCAGCACATTCTTGAGCATGCAATAAGGCTTTCCTCAGTACGAAATCCTTGTCAACCCACTGTGCTGTTAGACTCAGCATGCTCATGGGGCTGATATCGCTGGTCCAAATGTCAGTTGTGAAACTAATAGCAGTGATGGCCATAGCAAGTAGCTCATGAATGTGCGTTTCAACGATACTGTGTAACTCCGATAGGGCAACATCTGAAAAATAGTGCCTGCTTGGAAGTGTGTACTGGGGCTCGAGGTGCCCGAGCAGTCGACGAAAGCCAACACCATCCACGACAGAGAACGGTTGATTGTCAAGGGCAATTATCTTGGCGTTAATGGATTTTACCTTTGAGGTGTCTCACTGAAATGTTCTTACTTTTTCAAATGACTGCTCAACTTGAACTTGTTTAATTGTTGGAAGTGGGCACTTAGTTTTTTTCGGCTTTTCTTCTAAATAGTCGCCTAACGTCTGGGGGTGATGCACTTTCAAATGAGTAATTAGGTTTGTGGTTTTGAAAGATTTCACTTTCTCCCCTCAGGAAATAATAGCAGCACAAACATTGCTTATGGCCTTTTTGTTATCTTCCTCTGAAACTTCAAAGTAGATCCACACAGCAGACATTGTGGGCCAGGTTAGGAATAGTGTTGCGTGTGTAGCGTTGTATTTTTCGTGGCGTCATTACGTCATCTACCTAACGTTATATAGGTATACATGTCCGCTTTGACATCGGTGTTAAACTAGACATTTGTCCGATGTTGTCATTTTTTGCTAATATCGTCCGATTCTGAAATGCTTACCGATATATCATGCATCCCTACTTAAATGTAAAGTCCCCATGTTTGGGGAGCCTATTAGATATATATATATATATATATATACACAAATTCAGTTCAATGAGAACGCTAGCCCCTAGCTGCAAAAGCAGGGTGTCTGTCTGCAGAAAGCTGAGTATCTTGGTTATTGATCTGTGCCTTAAAATCTTTGGTGTGGCCTCAATCTGCCTGACTAACCGGTGTCTGTATGTAGCCTCGCTACTGTATATAGCCCGTCTTTTTGCTGCTGTTCTATTTTTTTACTTACCTATTGTTAACCTAATACCTTTTTTGCACTATTGGTTAGAGCCTGTAAGTAAGCATTTCACTGTAAAGTCTACACCTGTTGTATTCGGTGCACGTGACAAATAAACTTTGATTTGACTTACTACATTATATGGGCATACTAATGTATAAGGGCAGGCCAAGCCAATGACCTAATTTCAAGATAGTTGCTACCTACATTCCTGTTAGCGCTGTGGAGCATAAACAAAATAAACACAAAATACATTGATTCACAACGAGAGCCGGGACTCTGCAGATCATGATTATGTCTTATTTGTTTGCCTGTGACCTACTGTTATTGATCACCAGTCCCGAGAGTCAAAATGTTTATTTTACACAATGTTTTCAGCAAACATCTTACAAGGTAAGCTTCCATTTGGTCTGTGTTTGAGCTATAGCTACATGGGGGTATACAATTAATACTTAGGTTGGTAGGAACAAATCTAGCCTATTGCCAATGTTATCTGATGATATATGACTTAATGGCAACATAGAATGTCCACCAAGTGACTCTTTGCTCATCAAAAATATGACGTCGCCTGCTTACACGCCGTAGGCATCCATTACACAGGGTATTGGCTACTATGGCACCTTGACAGTCTTGTAGCCAATGGGATAAGCTTTTTAGGAATATGCAGTTGGCCTGGGTGGACAAAGCAAGGCCTAGAACATTTTATGCGTAATGCAAACTATTGCTACCTGGCTCAGAGACGAGACACACCAAGCACGCTACATTACATTGTAAACAGATTTAATCTCTATAATTTCATCGCTTTAGCATAAAATATCGCTTCTCAAGGAAGAAAAAAGGGGGGGGGGAGACTAAGAATATCGAACAGGAAGCTAGAAAAAAGGCTGCTATGTATACCGATCTCGGATCAGGGGAGCGATTTGGGCAGCGATTATTTCGACTCAGCCGAGGAAGATTGCTTTCTAGAAGGATTGGATCCACTTTTAGCTCTGTAAGTAAATTATTTTCATGACTTTATATCGATAATTTACTAAACTTATCAAAAATTAAATGTATTCTGCTATTTGTGCTTTGGATCTGCTATTTGTGCTTTGGATTTAGTTTACATAGGCCTATGTAACAAGTAATTTCTATGTTTCATAATAGTTCACTGTTCTAAGTTTCATCCTTGTAACTTTGGAGAGGCCACTAAACTCTCCTAGCCGTTGTTTATTTGTGGTTCTCACTGTTTGCATTGTGTGTGCTTCACACCAATTTGAGTCACTGTATAGATACAGTTTAGGCTTAGTGTGTTTACAGTAATATTTTGTAAATATAGTCAACTGTAATTCTGTGTCTTCAACAATATATACATTTATTTAATTCACAACAGAGTGGAGGAATCAGAGGATATGGAGGATGACATTTGGGCACCATCCCTCCCCAGCAAGCGCCCCGCCGGTCAACGTCTTCACCCACTCTGCTATGTCAACCACCCCATCTGATGGTTCCACATCCACTTTTAATAGACCTCTTGAAAAATAAAGTAGTGTCTTGTGGCACCATTCATCCTAACAGAATCGGTTTCTCCAACACCAAGGTAAACGACATGACAAAGACAGCGGAGAGGGAGACCATACTGTCGATCAGGACTAACAAGCTGCTTTTTGTGAAATGGAAGATCACTAGCGAAGTAACCATATTCAGCATAAGGCATTCAATAACAACCATGTCTCAAGGAGGGTGAAAAAGGAAGAATATCTCAAATCCTGTTTCTGTGAAGGACTACAATGCTATCATGGGGGGTGTCGACCTATCTGATGTTCTGATAGGCTACTACCAGGTCCTCCACAAGACCAGGAAGTGGTAGATTTTTTTTTTTTTTTTACACTTTGTGGACATTGCTACAGTAAATACTTTCATTCTCCACAAGTATATGGCCAAAGCAAAAGGTCAAGCTCCTCTTTCCCAGTTGGCCTTCCGAGAGCAGCTGGTGTTGGAAATAGCTGATTTGGGGGCCCAAAGCAACCTCATAACCATCACAAGACCACCCACTCAAGGTGAGTGCCACTATCTAACACACATGACAAAAGAACAATCTGGAGGGTAAAATGCCAGATCTTCTGTCCGAAATGCCAGTTCGCTTTTTGTTTCCTGGTAGAGAGGGACTGCTTCAAAGACTCATGACATGCACAAGCTACGGTGAAAGTGAAATCTAATCATCTACACCTGGGATGTAAAACGAACACGACTGCCATTTGTAAATAGTAAAGCTTATTTCTATTTTGCACCTTTTTTTGTGAAGGACACGTGTGTAACCAAGTTCGTTTTTTATGTACAGTACCAGTAAATCGTTTGGACACACCTACTCAGTCAAGGGCTTTCTTTATTTTTACAATTTTCTACATTGTAGAATAATAGTGAACACATCAACATTATGAAATAACACATATAGAAACATGTATTAACCAAGAAAGTGTTAAACAAATCAAACTAATGTTATATTTGAGATTATTCAAAGTAGCCACCCTTTGCCTTGATGACAGCTTTGCACACTGTTGGCATTCTTTCAACCAGCTTCACCTGGAATGATTTTCCAACAGTCTTGAAGTTCCCACATATGCTGAGCACTTGTTGGCTGCTTTTCCTTCACTCTGCCATCCAACTAATCCCAAACCATTTCAATTAGATTGAGGTCGGGTGATTGTGGAGTCCAGGTCATCTGATGCAGCACTCAATCACTCTCCTTTTTGGACAAATAGCCCTTACACAGCCTAGAGATGTGTTGGGTCATTGTCCCTTTCAAACACAAATGATAGTCCCACTAAGTGCAAACCAGATTGGATGGCATATTGCTGCAGAATGCTGTGGTAGCCATGCTGGTTAAGTGTGCCTTGAATTCTAAATAAATCACAGACAGTGGCACCATCACACCACCACCTCCATGCTTCACGGTGGGAACCACACATGCGTAGATCATCCGTTCACCTACTTCGTGTCTCACAATGACACGGCAGTTGGAACCAAAAATCACACATTTTGACTCATCAGACCGAAGGACAGATTTCTACTGGTCTAATGATCATTGCTTGTGATTCTTGGCCCAAGCAAGTCTCTTCTTTTTATTGTTGTCCTTTAGTAGTGGTTTCTTTGCAGCAATTCGACCATGAAGGCCTGATTCACGCATTCTCCTCTGAACAGTTGATGTTGAGATGTGTCTGTTACTTGAACTCTGGGAAGCATTTATTTGGCCTGCAATTTCTTAGGCTAGTAACTTTAATGAACTTATCCTCTGCAGCAGAGGTAACTCTGGGTCTTCCTTTCCTGTGACGGTCCTCATGAGAGCCAGTTTCATCATAGCGCTCAATGGTTTTTGTGACTGCAAGTTGAAATGTTCCGGTTTGACTGACCTTCATGTCTTAAAATAATGGACTGTCGTTTCTCTTTGATTATTTGAGCTATTCTTGCCATAATATGGACTTGGTCTTTAACAAACAGGGCTATCTTCTGTATACCACCCCTACCTTGTCACAACACAACGTATTGGCTCAAATGCATTAATTTGTGGAATTTCTTTCCTTAACTTTTAGCAAGGCACGCCTGTTAATTGAAATGCATTCCATGTGACTACCTCATGGAGTTGGTGGAGAGAATGTAAAATGTGCAAGGCTGTCATCAAGGCAAAGGGTGGCTACTTTGTAGAATCTCAAATATAAAATTGTTTGTTTTTGTTACTACATGATTCAATATGTGTTATTTCATAGTTTTGATGTCTTCACTATTATTTTACTATTTAAAAATAAAGCAAAATCCTGGAATGAGTAGGTGTGTCAAGTTTTGACTGGCACTGTGTATCTGTTGCTTTTATATTGTTTTTGTAAATTTGTATGTGGGACCAATACATTGGATATGCCTAGGCTAAACTTTCAGGCACGTTGGAAGGTTGAAAAACAGTTGGATGTCCCCCGACACTACCACAATGTTTGAGAGATGTTGGTGTTGTGGAGATTTTGTTTTTATAGCGAACAATAACTTTTAGGCACATCCAGTGTGCAAAAACAGTGCAAATACCACATTTGGACACTTTGGAGAAGTGAAAGGACACTTGAATGTACCCTGGTTGATATGGTAGAAATTGTATTTTTATGCTGAACAAATAGCATTTAGGGATTGCAAATATGTAATTGCACTGGAATTGTCTAATTTACAGACATATCAAAATCAAATCAAACTTTATTTGTCACATGCGCCAAAGACAAGTGTGGACTTTACTGTGAAATGCTTACTTACAAGCACTTACTAAAACCATCTGTCCATTTTTATTTGTTAGGTCTATCAATCCATTTTTTCCCTGATTGTTCACATGTTGTGGAAGCCATCTAACGTGTTTCCAGCTCTGGGAATCAATTCACTAATAGATTGTCATTGAAAGATGACTTTCAAAATAAAAAACGGTTATTTTGTGTGTGTGTGATCTTGTGTTTTCTGAACTATGTAACTCCTATCTTTTGACCATTTCCGCATCTCCCACATGTCTTCTTTCCAAATATACCAAGTTTTGGCATGTCAGAATCATGTAATTACACATGAATAGCAGTTTACTTTTGGGTATGTCTATTTAGGTGAAAATCAACATTTTGTCATTACATTTAAATGGTTAACTGTAGAATAGCCAGAAATGGCACTGACAGAAAGGGGAGCCGTGCTTCTAGCTCCTAGGCAACTTTACAGTATTTTGTTTTTGTAAAGTCATGGCCAAAAGTTGAGAATGACACATATTAATTTCCACATAGTTTGCTGCTTCAGTGTCTTTAGATATTTTTGTCATGTGTTGCTATGGAATACTGAAGTATAATTACAAGTGTTTCATACGGAGTCAAAGGCTTTTATTGACAATTACATGAAGTTGATGCAGAGAGTCAATTTTTGCAGTGTTGACCCATCTTTTTCAAGACCTCTGCAATCCGCCCTGGCATGCTGTCAATTAACTTCTGGGCAGCCCATTCTTGCATAATCAATTCTTGGAGTTTGTCAGAATTTGTGGGTTTTTGTTTGTCCACCCGTCTCTTGAGGATTGACCACAAGTTCCCAATGGGATTAAGGTCTGGGGAGTTTCCTGGCCATGGACCCAAAATATCTATGTTTTGTTCCTTGAGCCACTTAGTTATCACTTTTGCCTTATGGCAAGGTGCTTCATCATGCTGGAAAAGGCATTGTTCGTCACCAAACTGTTCCTGGATGGTTGGGAGAAGTTGCTCTCGGAGGATGTTGGTACCAGTCTTTATTTATGGCTGTGTTCTTAGGCAAAATTGTGAGTGAGCCCACTCCCTTGGCTGAGAAGCAACCCCACACATGAGTGGTCTCAGGATGCTTTACTGTTGGCGTGACACAGGACTGATGGTAGCGCTCAACTTGTCTTCTCCAGACAAGCTTTTTTTTTGGATGCCCCAAACAATTGGAAAGGGGATTTATCAGAGATAATGACTTTACCCCAGTCCTCAGCAGTCCAATTCCTGTACCTTTTGCAGAATATCAGTCTGTCCCTGATGTTTTTCCTGGAGAGAAGTGGCTTCTTTGCCGCCCTTCTTGACTCCAGGCCATCCTCCAAAAGTCTTCGCCTCACTGTGCGTGCAGATGCACTCACACCTGCCTGCTGCCATTCCTGAGCAAGCTCTGTACTGGTGGTGCCCGATCTCGCAGCTGGATCAACCTTAGGAGACGGTCCTGGCGCTTGCTGGACTTTCTTGAGTGCCCTGAAGCCTTCTTCACAATTGAACCACACTCCTTGAAGTTGTTGAGGATCTGATAAATGGTTGATTTGGGTGCAATCGTTACTGGCAGCAATATCTTTGCCTGTGAAGTCCTTTTTGTGCAACGCAATGATGACGGCACTTGTTTCCTTGCAGGTAACCATGGTTGACAGAGGAAGAACAATGATTCCAAGCACCACCCTCCCTTTGAAGCTTCCAGTCTGTTATTCGAACTCATCCAGCATGACATAGTGCTCTCCAGTCTTGTCCTCGTCAACACCCACACCTGTGTTAACGAGAGAATCACTGACATGTCAGCTGGTCCTTTTGTGGCAGGGCTGAAATGTAGTGGAAATGTTTTTTGGGGGGGTTTCAGTTAATTTGCATGGCAAAGAGGGACTTTGCAATTAATTGCAATTCATCTGATCACTTCATAACATTCTGGAGTATATGCAAATTGCCATCATACAAACTGAGGCAGCAGACTTTGTGAAATTAAGAATTGTGTCATTCTCAACTTTTGGCCACGAATGTATGTGTTATTTCTTAGGTTATTAGGCCAGAATTTTTTTTGTGTAATTACATACAGCCGGGAATAACTTTTGGATATCAGAGTGACGGTAACTCACCAGCATTATGACCAGGAATACGACTTTCTTGAATTGGATCCTTTGTTCGTATCCCCCAAGGCAGTTTAACTGATTCCAGAGGTTGATCCAAAACATCGCCAGAGGAGAAGAGGTATTCGGAGTGTACTTCTCTGGAAGAATTTCCTTCCAATGACACATCAGGACTTGTAACGCACTCTGTTTCACGGTAACATTGCATTTGGCTTCTCAGTTCATCGCTCAGACAGGAATAAATATCTCTCTGGGAAGAAGGAGTGCGGGGGTGTATGTTTCATGATTAACTATGATTGTGATAACATACAGGAACTCAAGTCCTTTTGTTCACCCGACCTACAATATCTCACAATCAAATACCGGCCGTGTTACCTCCGGAGAGAGAATTTTCTTCGGTTATAGTCACAGCCGTGTATATTCCCCCTCAAGCCGATACCACGACGGCCCTCAAATACTTTATGCAAGCTGGATACCACACATCCTGAGGCCGTATTTGTTTTTGCTGGGGATTTTAACAAAAAAAAATTGAGGAAACCGCTGCCGAAGTTCTATCAACACATTGACTGTAGTAATTCGCGCTGCTAAAACACTCGACCACCAACTCCAACTTCCGAGATGCCGACATAGCCCACCCCTTCCCTCCCTTCGGCAAATCTGATCACGACTCCATTTTGCTCCTCCCTTCCTATAGGCAGAAACTCAAACAGTAAGTACCCGTGCTAACGACTATTCAACGTTGGGCTGACCAATCGGAATCCACACTTCAAATTGTTTTGATCATGTTGACTGGGATATGTTCCGTGTATCCTCTGAGAATAACATTGAATACACTGATACAGTGACTGAGTTTCTCATGAAGTGTATAGGAGATGTTGTTCCCACTCTGACTATTAAAACCATACAAACAGTGTAGTTATTCCCTCCGCAATGCAATCAAACAGGCAAAACGTTAGTATAGAGACAAAGTGGAGTCGTAATTCAACACAAGACGTATGTGGCAGGGTCTACAGACAATCACGGACAACAAAGAGAGAACCAGCCTACTCACGGACACCGACGTCTTGCTTCCGGACAAACTAAACACCTTTGCCTGCTTTGAGGACAACACAGTGCCACAGAAGCGGCCCGCTACCAGTGAATGTGGGCTTTCCTTCTCTTTGGCCAACGTAAGACATTTTAAGCGTGTTAACCCTCGCAAGGCTGCTGGCCCACACGGCGTCACTAGCTGCATCAGAGCATGCGCAGACCCGGTGGTGGGTGTGTTTACGGACATACTCAATCTCTCCCTATCCCAGTTTGCTGTCCCCACATGCTTCAAGATGGCCACCATTGTTCCTGTACCAAGAAAGCAAAGGTAACTGAACTAAATAACCATTGCCTCATAGCACTCACTTCCGTCATCATGAAGTGCTTTGAGAAACTAGTCAAGGATCATATCACCTCTACCTTACCTGATACCCTAAACCATTTAAATTTGTTTACCACCCCAATAGATCCATAGACGAGGCAATCGCCATCACACTGCATACTACCCTATCCCATCTGGACAAGAGGAATACCCATGTAAGAATGCTGTTCATTGGCTATAGCTCAGCATTCAACTCCACGGTACCCTCCAAGCTCATCATTAAGCTCGAGGCCCAAAGAATACTTCCACTTCGCTGATCCTCAATTCATACAAATAGACTTGAAATCACTGGCCACTTAAATAATGTTTACATATTTTGCAGTACTCATCTCTTATGTACAGTTGATGTCGGACGTTTACATACACCTTAGCAAAATACATTTAAACTCAGTGTTTCACAATTCCTGACATTTAATCCTAGTAAAAATTCCCTGTCATAGGTCAGTTAGGATCCCCACGTTTTTTGAAGAATGTGAAATGTCCGAATAATAGTAGAGTGATTTATTTCAGCTTTTATTTATTTTGTCAAATTCCCAGTGGGTCAGAAGTTTACATACACTCAATTAGTATTTGGTAGCATTGCCTTTCAATTGTTTAACTTGGGTCCCTTTACACTTGTGTGTGTGTGTATAAGGTAGTAGTTTTGGAATTGTTAGGTTAGATTGCTCGTTGGTTATTACTGCATTGTCGGAACTAGAAGCACAAGCATTTCGCTACACCCGCAATAACATCGGCTAAACGTGTATTTTACCAATTTTACCATAGCATACCATCTATCCTCACCGAAATATAGACCAAAAATTCTAGGGGTGAAATCAGATTGTCACAGAAGGAGATATCTCCTCTCCAGGACTGGAAGTAAAACTTGTATATAATTTCAGCCAGTAATTTTGAGAGGTGCTCACGAGCCAAAATGTTTTTATTTAATTTAAGTACTACATCTGTTTCGTATGATGTTACGTCCTGCTATGATTATTATTTATAATAACATATCATACTTACAATTTTTTTAAAGTGTACAATATGTTGCACATTTTTTTGTGCTTTAGAACCCGGGCTGCATCTTTAAGTCTAGCTCTCCAGGATTAGGGAAACCCGAAAAGCTGTTTCCCATGGATACTGTAACCCCAGGGAGAGTTGTTCAGGAACCCTTTCCCCTTTTAACACGCACCCTTTTTTCCTTATTTTTTTTGTCTCCTTTTTCTCCCCAATTTCATGGTATCCATTTGGTAGTTACTGTCTTGTCCCATCGCTGCAACTTCCATTCGGACTCGGGAGAGGCAAAGGTCGGGAGCCGTCCGTCCTCCGAAACACAACCCAGCCAAACCGCACCGCTTCTTGACACAATACCCATTTTACCCAGAAGCCAGCTGCACCAATATGTCGGAGGAAATACCGTACGCCTGGTGATCGTGTCAGGAGTCGCTAGAGCACGATGGGACAAGAACATCCCTGCTGGCCAGCTTCCACTCTTCTGGGAAGGGTTCCCACTAGATGTTGGAATTTTGCTGCGGGGACTTGCTTCCATTCAGCCACGAGAGCATTAGTGATTCATTACTCCAGAGAACGCGTTTCCACTGCTCCAGAGTCCAATAGCGGTGTGCTTTCCACCACTCCAGCTGACGCTTGGCACTTTGCATGGTCTTGTTAGACTTGTGTGTGGCTGCTCGGCCATGGAAACGCATTTCATGAAGCTCCTTACGAACAGTTATTGTGCTGATGTTGTTTCCAGAGGCAGTTTGGAACTTGGCAGTCAGTGCTGCAACCAAGGACAGACGATTTTTTACGCGCTTCGTCACTCGCTTGTCACTTTCTTTGAGCTTGTGAAGTCTACCACTGAGCCGTTGTTGTTCCTAGACATTTCCACTTCACAATAACAGCACTTACAGTTGACCGGGGCAGCTCTAACAGTGCAGACATTTGGAAACGTGGCATCCTATGACTGCTACGCTGAATGTCACTGAGCTCTTCAGTAAGGCCGTTCTACTGCCAATGTTTGTCTATGGAGATTGCATGGCAGTGTGCTCAATTTTAAACACCTGTCAGCAACTGGTGTTGCTGAAATAGCCGAGTCCACTAATTTGAATGGGTGTCCACATACTTTTGTGTATATATAGTGTACCTCCGATCTTCATTTGAAAATAACTTTGCTTGGAAAACAATAAAAAGGCGGCAGTAGTACTGTTTGTCCGTCTTGAGACACCGTGGCCAGTATACACTCCCTCAAAATAATTAGACTTAATCTAAGAACTCGGAATCTGTCATTAATTGTGACGTTTTTGCTGAGGTGATCTTAGTCACTCAATTAGATTTAACTTGGGTGTTTGGTGCCGTGAAGTGAAGAAATGTGCATGAAAACGAGTCATGTCTCGTTGAATTACGACAAACACTTCATCGAGGAGTCCCTACTGTTGACCAATCACCAACGAAGGGGCGTTGACTTCGGCTGGCCTCGAGGGGAAAAATTCTTGCCTGATGCCAAAACGTCACAAAATGTCATCATAATATATGCATAAACTGTTTTGGATGGGAAGCTTGCAGAATCCGTTAGAGTTAGGCAGGAGATATTAAGATGGCGCTGAAGAACATGGCTGACGTTTTACATTCTCCCAACCAAAATTCTGCAATTTTGTTATTTTTTTTGCAGTTTGTTGTCTTATTTGTTAACTTATTGTGTAGATAATGTTGCTACTGCTGTCTCTTATGAACGAAAATAACTTCTGGACATCAGGAAAGTGATTACTCACCGCGGACTGGAAGAAACGTTTTCCTTTAACGAGTCCGATGAAGTAGTATATCCTGCTTACACTGGAACAGGCCCAGATCCACGCCTTCTGCGTGAAGAAAAGACGGTGGAAAAATGCATATCAGGGATCCTTCTGAGAATCCGGAGGCGAGCGAGTAAACTCCCACTGCCATCCGTTCTTCTTGCTAACGTACAATTATTGGAAAATAAAATTGTTGACCTACGATTTTAGGATTATCCTACGAACGGGACATTAAAAATTGTAACATCTTATGTTTCATCGAGACGTGGCTGAATGAAGAAATGGACAAAGAGCTAGCGGGATTTTCCATGCACCGGCAGAACAGACACGCTACCTCTGGTAAGACGAGGAGGGGTGGTGTGTGTGTCTATTTGTCAATAACAGCTGGTGTGCGATGTCTAATATTAAAGAAGTCTCAAGGTATTGCTCGCCTGAGGTAGAGTACCTTATGATAAGCTGTCAACCACACTATCTACCAAGAGAGTTCTCGTCTGTATTATTCGTAGCCGTCTATTTACCACCACAAAGCGAAGCTGGCACTCAGACCTCTCTCTCAACCAACTGCATAAGGCCATAAGCAAACAAGAAAATGCTCACCCAGAAGCGGCGCTCCTAGTGGCCGGGGAATTGAATGCTGGCAAAATTTAAATCCGTTTTACCAAATTTTTACCAATATGTCGCGTGTAAACATGGGGGGGAAAAAATCCTGGACCACCTTTACTCCACACACAGAGATGCATACAAAGCTCTCCCCTGTACTCCATTTGGCAAATCTGACCACAATTCTATCCTCCTGCTTACAAGCAAAACCTAAAGCCGGAAGTACCAGTGACTTGCTCAATACGGAAGTGGTCAGATGATGTGGATGCTTCACTACAGGACTGTTTTGCTAGCACATACTGGAATATGTTCCGGGATTCATCCAATGGCATTGAGGAATACACAACCTCAGTCATCGGCTTCATCAGTAAGTGCATCGATGAAGTCATCCACACAGTGACTGTACGTACATATCCCAACCAGAAGCCAAGGAATACAGGCAACATCTGCATCGAGCTAAAGGCTAGAGCTGCCGCTTTCAAGGAGCGGCAGTTTATAAGAAATCCCGCTATGCCCTGAAGACAAACAAGCAAAGCATCAATACAGGATTAAGATTGAATCCTACTACACCGGCACTGACGCTCGTCGGATGTGGCAGGGCTCGTCGAATGTGGCAGGGCTCGTCGAATGTGGCAGGGCTCGTCGAATGTGGCAGGGCTCGTCGAATGTGGCAGGGCTTGAAAACCCAGACACGAGCTGCCCAATGATGCGAGCCTACCAGACGAGCTCAATGCCTTTTATGCTCACTTCGAGGCAAGCAACACTGACGCATGCACGAGAGCACCAGCTGTTCTGGATGACTGTGTGATAACGCTCTCGGTAGACGTGAATGTGGTAGATGTGAACAAACCTTTTAAACAGGTCAACATTCTCAAAGCAGCTTGGCCAGACGGATTACCAGGACGTGTACTCAGAGCATGCGTGGACCAACTGTCAAGCGTCTGCACTGACATTTTCAACCTCTCCCTGACCAAGTCTGGAATACCTAAATGTTTCAAGCAGACCACCATAGTCCCTGTGCCCAAGGAAGCGAAGGTAACCTGCCTTAATGATTACCGCCCTGTGGCACTCCCGTCGGTAGCGATGACATGCTTTAAAAGGCTGGTCATGGCTCACATCAACAGCATCCTCCCAGACAGCCTAGACCCACTCCAATTTGCATACCGCCCCAACAGATCCATAGATGATGCAATCTCAATCGCGCTCCACACCGCCCTTTCTCACTTGGACAAAAGGAACACCTATGTGAGAATGCTGTTCATCAACTATAGCTCAGCGTTCAACACCATAGTGCCCACGAAGCTCATCACTAAGCTAAGGACTCTGGGACTAAACACCTCCCTCTGCAACTGGATCCTAGACTTCCTGACAGGCCACCCCCCAGGAGATAAGAGTAGGCAACACCACATCTGCCATGCTGATCCTTAACACTGGGGCCCCTCAGGGGTGTGTACTTAGTCCCCTCCTGTATTCACTGTTCACCCACGACTGGTTGTCAAACACGACTCCAACACCATCATTAAGTTTGCTGACGACACAACAGTGGTAGGCCTGATCACCGACAACGATGAGACCGCCTATAGGGAGGAGGTCAGAGAACTGGCAGTGTGGTGCCAGGACAATGACCTCTCCCTAAATGTGAGCAAGACAAAGGAGCTGATCGTCTACTACAGGAAAAGACGGGCCAAACAGGCGGGCTGTAGTGGAGCGGGTCGAGAGTTTCAACTTCAAGTTCCTTGGTATCTACATCACCAACGAACTATCATGGTCCAAACACATCAAGACAGTCTTGAAGAGGGCACAACAAAACATTTTCTCCCTCAGCAGACTGAAAAGATTTGGCATGGGCCCCTTGATCCTCAAAAGGTTCTACAGCTGCACCATCGAGAGCATCCAGACCGGTTGCATCACCGCCTAGTATGGCAACTGCTGTAAGGCGCTACCGAAGGTGGTGCGAATGGCCCAGTACATCACTGGGGCCAAGCTTCCTGCCATCCAGGACCTTAATAGGCGTTGTCAAAGACTCCAGTCACCCAAGTTGTAGACTTCTATCCACAAGCCATAAGACTGTTGAGCAATTCATAAAAAGTGCCACCGGACAATTTACATTTACCCCCCCTGCTGTGCACTGCTGCTACTCGCTGTTTGTTTGTTACCTAGTCACTTCGCCCCCACCTGCATGTACAGATTTCCTCAACTAGCCTGTACCCCTGCACACTGACTCGGTACCGGTGCCCCGTCTTTATATAGCCTCGTTATTCTTATTCTTATTGTTATTTTTTATTATTACTTTTTTATTTTAGCCTACTTGGTTAATATTTTCTTCTTCTTGAACTGCACTGTTGGTTAAGGGCTTGTAAGTAAGCATTTCACGGTAAAGTCCACACTTGTTGTATTCGGCACGTGTCACAAAGTTTGATTTAATTCCAGTGTTGGAGATGGAGGCAGAAGTGTGGCTCAGGTTGCTCTCTCAGCAATCTTTCAACTTACACAATCGGTGTTCAGTCATCCCTGGGCGTTAGTGCATTTCAGAAGGGACTGGATGGAGAGATTAGTGACTGTTCTAACATACCTCTCTTGTATGTGTTCAGGTTGGTGGTGATAGCCTTCTCTCCTGTTATTTTAAGACCAGTGAGACAATATGGAGTCAAAACAGGCAATAGGGCCTCAAACTTAACATAACACACACTGCAACCTTAACACACACACAGGCTTGCACATTATATCGTATTTGTGTACTCAAATGGGACAATGAGGTCAGTCTAAAGAAGGCCAGTTTTATTGCTGCTTTAATCAGCACAAAAGTTTTCAGCTGTGCTAACATAATTGCAAAGGGGTTTTCTAATGATCAATTAGCCGTTTAAAATGATTAACTTGGATTAGTTAACACAATGTGTCATTGGAACACTGAAGTGATGGTTGCTGATAATGGGCCTCTGTAGATATTCCATAAAAAAACAGCTGTTTCCAGCTACAATAGTAATTTACAACATTAACAATGTCTACACTGTATTTCTGATCAATTTGATGTTATTTTAATGAACAAAAATGTGCTTTTCTTTCAAAAACAAGGATATTTCTAAGTGACCCCAAACTTTTGAACGGTAGTATATATATTTTTTTACCTACCTAGTTTGCAGAGAGAAACTGACGTGGACTTAAATTCATTTTGTTTCTCTCGCTGAACTTCAAAAATGATTCTGTTGTATTCTGCAATCAAATGTTTTTGCAACATACAAAGAAAGCTAAATGATGCTACCTACTGCTGTTTACAGCTTTTTATTTATGGTGAATAGTGTTTGCAAAACTGGTTATGGAACCTATTATGCTAAATTAAGGAGGGTGGGGGGCGTTGGTGTGTGTGTGGTTTGTGTCTTGGTGTTTTATAAGAAACAGTATGTTTAGCCTCCAGCTGTGCAGTGACTTCATGATAGAGCAGCTAACTCCTTATTGTTCAGGGATAAAGAGAGAGAGAGAAAGGGAGAGTGTGTATATGTGTGTAGGCTTCATCAGTATGGTATTTCTAACAGCTGGTTTCAGTTAGAGCTCACAGCTAGAACTTCCTGGGGCCTTGGGGTGGGTGTGTGTGTGTGTGTGTGTGTGTGTGAGAGAGAGAGAGAGGTAACAATAGAGAGTAAAGAGCTGCTCAGCCTCTCACACACTTTTTCTCCTTGTGCAGTGTACACACACTCCCTGCACAGGCAAACACCTATGTTCTTGTGGTCCTCATTATTTTAGTTTTATTTGGCCTGCTACACAATGGGACCCTTATTCATGATGTGTGTGCTACGTTAGTTTTTTCCTCAACTGTAGTCAGTGACTCAATGTAGCATGTTGGTCTGCTGTGAACAAAACTGGGACCCATTTTGCAATGGCGAATTCATCAGTGACCCCTCATAATCACAACACAAGGAGTTCTACTATGACTTTGGAAGTGCATGGCTGGACAAACCAAGTTTCGGTCCCTGGGAAGGAACATTTTAAAGGCCCATCTCTTGGAAATGGTGAGAACGTTAAGCAAATGTTCTGCAATTCTACACATTTTATCATGGGGCAGTTTTAAAGTTTAAATTACAGTACATTTATGCCTGTAATTGTTGGACACCAATATCCCAGTGAGCATCCCAGGCCCAGTTGACCAAGGGTTACACAAACTGTAGATGAATAATATTGTATTACACTCTCTAAACTTATTCCACGGAGCCCTTGGCCAAAATTTGTTTGAGCTGTTAGTAATATTAATTTAAAAAATAATATACTCCCTGCAGTACCTCCGCAGACCCTGTCCACTTTGAGAACCCCTGCATTATACCCGTCACACACATTCTCTCTCCCCCTCTATGGCACATCTTACTACTCCTCTCTCGACCTCTAGGTCACTTTGCACCTCAAGATTATTGTCCCTACACAGATACTAGACCTCTCTACTCCTGCAAATTGCCATGTCCATTTTTAGCCCCCTCGCTTATCCCTTCTTCCTTCCTGTCTCACTTCCTTTGAGTGGAGACTGACCCCTGAGCTGTTGTAGTTTACGTCAATGTGTTCTCCCTTATATGCATTTAGCAGTGGTGCACTGCCGCTGCTAAATCGTGGCCGGGGTTTCGGGAAGGTAAAACATTTTCAGTGTAAGCGTAAACGGCTAAAACCAGATACATTTTTTAAAATTCAATTATATTTGAGAGCTAACAATCACCAAAATAAAAACTACATCCAGGGAGAATCTGAAATTCCAAAAGTGTCACGGCATCAAATCAAAGTTTATTTGTCACGTGCGCCGAATACAACAGGTGTAGAAATTAGTGAAATGCTTACTTACGGGCTCTAACCAATAGTGTGGAGGGGAAAAAAGTGTGTGTGTGTGTAGGTAAGTAAGTAAAGAAATAAAACAACAGTAAAAAGAAATTTGAAAATAAGAGGAGCAAGGCTATATACAGACACCGGTTAGTCAGGCTTATTGAGGTAGTATGTACATGTAGATATAGTTAGTGACTATGCATAGATGATGAACAGAGAGTAGCAGTAGCGTAAAAGATAGGCGTTGGCGGGTGGTGGGACACAATGCAGATAGTCCGGTTTGCCAATGTGTGGGAGCACTGGTTGGTCGGGCCAATTGAGGTAGTATGTACGTGAATGTATAGTTAAAGTGACTATGCATATATGATTAATAGAGAGTAGCAGCAGCATAAAAGAGGGGTTGGGGGGGAACACTACAAATAGTCCGGGTAACCATTTGGTTACCTGTTCAGGAGTCTTATGGCTTGGGGGTAAAAACTGTTGAGAAGCTTTTTTGTCCTAGACTTGGCACTGCTTGCCATGCGGTAGTGGAGAGAACAGTCTATGACTGGGGTGGCTGGGGTCTTTGACAATTTTTAGGGCCTTCCTCTGACACCGCCTGGTGTAGAGGTCCTGGATGGCAGGAAGCTTTGCCCCAGTGATGTACTGAGCCGTACGCACTACCCTCTGAAGTGCCTTGCGGTCGGAGGCTGAGCATTTGCCGTACCAGGCAGTGATGCAACCGATCAGGATGCTCTCGATGTTGCAGCTGTAGAACCTTTTGAGGATCTCAGGACCCATGCCAAATCTTTTTAGTTTCCTGGGGGGGAATAGGCTTTGTTGTGCCCTCTTCACGACTGTCTTGGTGTGTTTGGACCATTTTAGTTTGTTGTTGATGTGGACACCAAGGAATTTGAAGCTCTCAACCTGCTCCACTACAGCCCGTCGATGAGAATGGGGACGTGCTCGGTGCTCCTTTTCCTGTAGTCCACAATCATCTCCTTGGTCTTGGTTGCGTTGAGGGATAGGTTGTTATTCTGGCACCACCCGGCCAGTTCTCTGACCACCTCCCTATAGGCTGTCTCATCGTTGTCGGTGATCAGGCCTACCACTGTTGTGTCGTCTGCAATCTTAATGATGGTGTTGGGAGTCATGCCTGGCCATGCAGTCGTGGGTGAACAGGGAGCTCTAGGGGAGCTCTAGTGTTGAGGATCAGCGTGGCAGATGTGTTGCTACCTACCCTCACCACCTGGGGGAGGCCCGTCAGGAAGTCCAGGTTCCAGTTGCAGAAGGTGTTTAGTCTATGGTGGTCTGCTTGAAGCATGTTGGTATTACAGACTCAATCAGGGACATGTTGAAAATGCCAGTGCAGACACCTGCCAGTTGGTCAGCACATGCCCGGAGCACACGCCCTGGTAATCCATCTGACCCCACAGCCTTGTGAATGTTGACCTGTTTAAAGGTCTTACTCACGTCGGCTATGGAGAGCGTGATCACACAGTCGTCCGGAACAGCTGATGCTCTCATGCATGCCTCAGTGTTGCTTGCCTCGAAGCGAGCATAGAAGTGATTTAGCTCGTCTGGTAGGCTCGCATCATTGGGCAGCTCGCGTCTGGATTTTCAAGCCCTGCCACATTCGACGAGCCCTGCCACATCCGACGAGCGTCGGAGCCGGTGTAGTAGGATTCAATCTTAATCCTGTATTGATGCTTTGCTTGTTTGTCTTCAGGGCATAGCGGGATTTCTTATAAACTGCCTTTATGGAAGAGTGGCAAGAAGAAAGCCATTTCTTAAAGATATCCATAAAAAGTGTTGTTTAAAGTTTGCCACAAGCCACCTGGGAGACACACCAAACACCAACTTTTTGGCAACAATGCAAAACGTTATGTTTGGCGTAAAAGCAACACAGCTGAACACACCATCCCCACTGTCAAACATGGTGGTGGCAGCATCATGGTTTGGGCCTGCTTTTCTTCAGCAGGGACAGGGAAGATGGTTAAAATTGATGGGAAGATGGATGGAGCCAAATACAGGACCATTCTGGAAGAAAACCTGATGGAGTCTGCAAAAGACCTGAGACTGGGACAGAGATTTGTCTTCCAACAAGACAATGATCCAAAACATAAAGCAAAATCTACAATGGAATGGTTCAAAAATAAACATATCCAGGTGTTAGAATGGCCAAGTCAAAGTCCAGACCTGAATCCAATCGAGAATCTGTGGAAAGAACTGAAAACTGCTGTTCACAAATGCTCTCCATCCAACCTCACTGAGCTCGAGCTGTTTTGCAAGGAGGAATGGGAAAAAATGTCAGTCTCTCGATGTGCAAAACTGATAGAGACATACCCCAAGTGACTTACAGCTGTAATCGCAGCAAAAGGTGGCGCTACAAAGTATTAACTTAAGGGGGCTGAATAATTTTGCACGCCCTATTTTTCAGTTTTTGATTTGTTAAAAAAGTTTGAAATATCCAATGTCATTCCACTTCATGATTGTGTCCTACTTGTTGCTGATTCTTCACACAAAAATACAGTTTTATATCTTTATGTTTGAAGCCTGAAATGTGGCAAAAGGTCGCAAAGTTCAAGGGGGCCGAATACTTTCGCAAGGCACTGTACGTACAGGGATACAGCCCTTTGTAGTCTGTAATAGTTTGCAAGCCCTGCCACATCCGACGAGTGTCGGAGCCGGTGTAGTAGAATTCAATCTTTGCCCTGTATTGACGCTTTGCCTTTTTGATGGTTCGTCGCAGGGCATAGCGGGATTTCTTGTAAGCCTCAGGGTTAGAATCCAGCACCTTGAAAGCGGCAGCTCTACCCTTTAGCTCAGTGCGAATGTTGCCTGTAATCCATGGCTTCTGGTTGGGGTATGTACGTACAGTCACTGTGGGGACGACGTCCTTAATGCACTTATTGATAAAGCCAGTGACTGATGTGGTGTATTCCTCAATGTCATCGGAAGAATCCCGGAACATGTTCCAGTCTGTGATAGCAAAACAGTCCTGTAGTTTAGCATCTGCTTCATCTGACCATTTTTTTCATAGACCGAGTCACTGGTGCTTCCTGCTTTAATTTTTGCTTGTAAGCAGGAATCAGGAGGATAGAGTTGTGGTAGGATTTACCAAATGGAGGGCTCTGTACGCATCTCTGTGTGTGGAGTACAGGTGATCTAGAATTATTTTCCCTCTGGTTGCACATTTAACATGTTGATAGAGATTTGGTAGAACTGATTTAAGTTTTCTGCCGTAAGATACGGTTGCAGAAACATTATGTACAAAATAATTTAGAAATATCGCGAAAATAAACACATAATAGCACATAGGCCCCACATGGTTTGTTTCAGTAACTCAGATCGCATAAGAGCAAGGCATAAGCCATGACCATTGCAGAATTGCAGGAGATTAGCTTTGAAACTGCAATTTGTCTCTTCGCCCCATGACAAATGTATAAAATTGCAGGAAACAAGCTTCAAAACTGTGAAATAGTCTATCTTCCTTATGGTAAAATGTGTATAATTGCAGGAAATTGGCTTTAAAATAAAGGTGAAAAAAAATATATGTATTTTATTTTAGTCCGCGGCCAAGAGGGCCTCTAAAACCACACCATTGTCCATGCCCACTACCCCTTCCACCCTGCTAACTTAAGCCCTGGTTGTGTGTGCACTGCTTTTCTAAAAGCAAGCGTTCACACACATAAACCTTAATGTAGAGAGACGTGCAGCTGGGGCCTGACTGATACACTCACCAGATAGAGGGGGGAGGGGTGTGTGTGTGTGTGTGTCTGCATACATAATCTGACCCAGACCCATGTGGAGAGTCATCGGAGTACACTCTCTCAACCGCTCACATTCTGTAACACACACATCCTCCCTCGTACGTCCCTCCACAGACACCCCTCGTCATACCCGTTTCACGATATGTCATATTTGTCCATTAAATATTTTTTAATATGTAGTGCATGCAGACAATGAATCAAAGTGGTATGTTTTAAATCACGCTCGCTCTCTCTAGTATCTACAGATGAAGTGGCCCATGCTGGATGTTCCTGGAACTTCTGCTTTAAAAGACCCTCGCTCTCCCTCCCCTGCTCACATGGTGAGTGTGTGTGCACTGCAGTCTAGTGACTGTGCAGTGACATCACTTGCCCTGACACATAACATGTAAAAGGACAACTGTACGTAGCAAGTAAGCTTCTAGCTTTACGTACTTTATTGAAGTACCTTGTTTTTATTACATAACTTACCCTGGTTAGTTACCCTGCTCTGCTACTATCAGCCATTTAGCATGTCTCCCGGAGTATCCACACACGGCACTCGGGTGACCTGAATCGGGTCCTCCCTCACCCTCTCCAGGCTCACACACACACCCTCCTGACCTCCCTCAAACCTGCTGCAGACAGACAGACGCTGGAATGTTAAAGCTGAATGGTGTTAATCCGTCCAGAGACAATGAGGACTTTAGCACCTCCGGGTGGTGTGTGTGTTCTGATACAGAGACCAGGACCGTGAGTGTGTATGTAACGGAGTGTGTGTTCGGTATCTGAGGATATCCCTGAAGACCAGGACTCACCCCCTGTCACTGATACAGCCAGTCAGCCCAGAAACAACCGCAGGCCCTAGGGCCAATGCTCATGTCGATTTGAAAGCATTGTATAGCTGTTCCAAATCTAATCCCTGCCTCTTCCCTCTCTATCTCCCTCTCTCCTCTCTTTCTCTCTCTAGTCCAATAAGGTCCCAGTGGTGCAGCATAGTCACCTGTCCCCCTTTTCCCCACTCCTGTCCTACAGTCCAGACCCCTTCCCTCCACGGACACCCCCTCCTCACCTCTCAGCTGACACGGGTATGAAAGTTCCTCTCCTCTCTCATCCCTCTTTCTGCTTTTGTCTGGAATACTCAGTATTAATGTTAAAACCTAGGTGATTCACATTTTACGTTTGATATCTGTCAGATGACACTTGTTGCTATATAACAACAGATATATATGTTGCTCTCCCCTCTCCAGGTCTTCCCCCCACCCCCCACCCAGCAGAGCTCTCTCCTTACTACCCTCTCTCTCCTGGAGGCATGGAACACATGACACACCCGCTGAGCTGGCTGTGAGTCACACACACGCCCATTCAAACTCTCATGATGAATACAATAATGGTTTAGTTTATTTTGCCAACAATTTTTAGCACAACATATGCTATTACAAAAGTGTCGCTGTTTCCCCTCCCTCGTTTTCTGTCTCCAGGCAGGGCCAGTCCATGTACGGTATTCCAGTGGGGGGGTTTAGACCATCCTACCCTGCAGCTCTCGCCTTGAACTCTTCCATGTCCAGGTACAGCTCACCTAATCACTCACACACATCCACGTATCACTCCTCTGGAGACTACATACTGTGATGACTGGACTTCTGTAAAGATTGCAAACATGTCATTTAATTGTTATTTATGTTTGTGGTATGGTGTGTGTTTGACAGCTTTGTGTCCAGTCGTTTCTCACCCCACATGGTCCCGCCTCCCCAGACGTCAGTCCCCCACCCTGCTATCGTTTCCACGGCGATCAAACAAGAACCGAGAGACAGCAACCAGCACGGGTACGCACACACACAGCTCTTTAAACCACACACCTTTCTCACACCCCCGTTGCTGACTCCGTAACTCTGTGCTGTGGTGTGTGTAGGAGGTGTGCTGTTTCTATGGGGGACAGAGAGGAGGAGAAGAAGCCTCACGTGAAGAAGCCTCTGAATGCCTTTATGCTGTACATGAAGGAGCAGAGACCCAAGGTGGTGGCTGAGTGCACCCTGAAGGAGAGCGCTGCCATCAACCAGATTCTGGGACGCAGAGTGAGTGGCAGTGTGTGTGTATGCGTGCTCACACACAGTCATTGTTTGTACGATGTGTGCGTTCGTAGTGAACGTTGTGGTCAATGACCTATGCTCCAGAAGGGAGTGTGTGTGTTAACCCTGTGTGTCTGTGCGTCTGTCTACAGTGGCACACTCTGTCTCGTGAGGAGCAGTCTAAGTACTATGATATGGCCCGCAAGGAGAGACAGCTACACTCCCAACTCTACCCTGGATGGTCAGCTAGAGACAACTACGTAAGTAGTAATTATTTAGTAGTGATTTGATTGGTTGCTGTGTGGTGGTGGTGGAGGACGTGATGTGATTGTATGTGTGCAGGGGAAGAGGAAGAAAAGGAAGAGAGATGGCAGGCCAGAGACTGCTCCAGAGGGACAGATGACACACCGCCAGTCAGCTGCTCCAGAGGGTAAGAACCACCTAATACATTCAAGATCAGAGCAATATGAAGACGTGAGAAGTGACCTACTCTGTTCTACTTAATGACATAACTGGGAAGTAACAGCAAGACTGATCAGTGTGTTTTTATTTTGTCTCTAGAGCACTTCTCCGCGCAGCTCAAGAAGTCGTGTGTGTCGTATGGAACTCAGGAGAGACCCAGTGTGTCTCACACACACCTGACACACACACACCTGTCCCAGGCTAGTCCCGCCTCCTCTCTGGACTCTCCAGCCACGCCCACCACTGCTCTGGCCTCCCCTGCTGCTCCCGCACCTACACACACCGAACACACACACTCACACTCCGAGCACACACATCCTGAGCAGGTCCAGCCCCTCTCCCTCACCACCAAACCCCCTCGTCTGCAGTCACTCAGGGACACACACAGTCAGGCTTACACCCACATCCAGTCTCACACACATTCACATGTATTAACTCACACACACCTCCCTCTGCCCCCTACCCCCAATACCTCTTCATCCCCCTACTCTCATCCCCCATTTTCTCTCCACATGAGCTCATCCAGCAAACAGACTCCACCACTTCTGTCTCGACCAATCCCCTTTGCCTCTGGCTTAGCTCCTCCCACCTCTATCCACCAATCAACAATGAGCTCCCATCATGCCATGCTCCAGTCCCAGCCACTCTCCCTCGTCACTAGAAATAATAGTTAAAACCCAAAGACGCTAACCACAAATCTATGATCAGATTCCTCTAAGGCCAGCCGTAATCGTAAGCATTACACTACCCCTAACCACAGATACCTCTAAACCCTGTCTAATCATGGGTGGGAGGAAAAAATATATGACCCCCTATCAGTGTGTAGGAGAGTCCACTCTACTATGTGGGCAGGGGTGAACAACTCCTTGAGGGCTACATGATGCTCCAGCCTAGCAACACACACAATTGAAATAGTGTTTGAATAGAGGTTTAAATGAAGATCATTATTAATTGATTAGCAGAATCATGTTAGTGATTGGGGGGGGAAAGCCTGCAACACCCCCTGTTTGTTGCCTTAGGATTAGGGTCAATTTCTTCCTACTTTTTTAATTGCTTTTTTTGTCTGTAAATAAACTTTTTTTTAACCTTTTATAGATATTAGACCGGGTTTTATATTAGTATGGAAAGGAAACAATTATTGGTCAATATTTGACCACACCTCTTAACTTGTCTTCATGTAACTACATTTTTTTGTCAAATGGTATTGCAACGTCTTACCTTTTTTTGTATTAATTTGTCCAATTTGCTACTTGTATAAAATACAAAAAAGGAAAGGTACATTTTTAAAGAAAAATAGATCAAAGTACGTTTCAGTCTTTGTGGTAGTAATGTGTTTTCTGTTTTCCCTCCCTCCCCTATTCTTTTATAACCCCCCGTATGACTTGAGTCTTGATAATAAACATCTACTTATTTCTGAAACGTCTCTGTTCCTGCGTTGTCTTTGCCTTTGGTAGCATAGTCTTTCTAATAAACACACTGCATCTTCAATGGATCTCATCATCGAAGGTAGGTGTTTCCTATGAACCTCAACGTTTGACCAGCACAAATAAAATGTGCGTGCTTAGTCCCCTCCTGTTCACCCATGACTGAGTGGCCAAGCACGATTCCAACACCAAGTTTGCTGCCGATAACGGTGGTAGGCCTGATCACCGACAACGATGAGAGCCTATAGGGAGGTCGTCAGAGACACCAGGATAACAATCTCTCAATGTGAGCAAGACAAAGGAGATGATCGTGGACTATAGGAAAAGGATGGCCAAACACACCCCTATTCATATCGACGGGGCTGTAGTGGAGCGGCTTGAGAGTTTCAAGTTCCTTGGTGTCAAAATCAAATCAAATGTATTTATATATCCCTTCGTAAATCAGCTGATATCTCAAAGTGCTGTACAGAAACCCAGCCTAAAACCCCAAACAGCAAGCAATGCAGGTGTAGAAGCACGGTGGCTAGGAAAAACTCCCTAGAATGGCCAAAACCTAGGAAGAAACCTAGAGAGGAACCAGGCTATGTGGGGTGGCCAGTCCTCTTCTGGCTGTGCCGGGTGGAGATTATAACAGAACATGTCCAAGATGTTCAAATGTTCATAAATGACCAGCATGGTCCAATAATAATAATAAGGCAGAACAGTTGAAACTGGAGCAGCAGCACGGCCAGGTGGACTGGGGACAGCAAGGAGTCATGTCAGGTAGTCCTGAGGCATGGTCCTAGGGCTCAGGTCCTCCGAGAGCGAGAAAGAGAGAATTAGAGAGAGCACACTTAAATTCACACAGGACACCAAATAGGACAGGAGAAGTACTCCAGATATAACAAACTGACCCTAGCCCCCCTGACACATAAACTACTGCAGCATAAATACTGGAGGCTGAGACAGGAGGGGTCAGGAGACACTGTGGCCCCATCCGAGGACACCCCCGGACAGGGCCAAACAGGAAGGATATAACCCCACCCACTTTGCCAAAGCACAGCCCCCACACCACTAGAGGGATATCTTCAACCACCAACTTACCATCCTGAGACAAGGCTGAGTATATCCCACAAAGATCTCTGCCACGGCACAACCCGTGTGGGGGGGGGGGGCGTCAACCCAGACAGGGTGACCGATGTCCACATCACCAACAAACTATCTTGATCCAAATACACCAAGACAGTCGTGAAGAGGGCACGACAGCACAATTTCCCCCTCAGGAGACTGAAAAGATTTGGCATGGGTCCCCAGATCCTTAAGTTCCACAGCTGTACCATTGAGAGCATCCTGACCGGGTTCATCACTGCCTGGTAAGGCGCTGCAGAGGGTAGTGTGTACAGCCCAATACATCCCTGGCTCCAAGCTTCCTGACACCCAGGACCTATATACTAGGCGTTGTCAGAGGAAGACCCCAAAAATTGTCAGACTCCAGTCACCCAAGTAATGCTGTTCTCTCTGCTACCGCATGGCAAGCGGTACCGGAGTGCCAAGTCTAGGTCCCAAAAGGTTCCTTAACAGCTTCTACCCCAAATCAATAAGACTGCTGAACAATTAATCAAATGGACACCCAGACTATTTACATTGACACCTCCGCCCCTTTGTTTTTACACTGCTGCTACTCACTGTTTATTTTATATGCATAGTCACTTTACCGCTACCTAAATGTACAAATGACTTCGACTAACCTGTACCCCCCACATTGACTTGGTACCGGTACCCCCTGTATATAGCCTCGTTATTGTTATTTTGCTATTTATTTTGTAAACGTTTTTTTACTTTAGTTTATTTAGTAAATATTTTCTTAACCAACATTGCAGGTCAAGAAATGAAGGGCTTGTAAGGTCTACACCATTTGTTTTTGGCGCATGTGACAAGTAACATTTGATTTGGATTTGAGATGTAGATATGATCTGTTCAAGAACAAGTTTCCTCAACTCAACCTTTATTACTACAATAAAGTGCACAGTCACTGATCTAATCGTCTTACAATCGGAGCAAGGCTGAACTTGGGTATTTGGAACGCAGACGTCGTGTGTGTGTGTCTGTACCAGCCCAGGGTAAACTCAGAGCAGGTAGTCTAGGGGTTAAGAGCAAGTAACTGAACTTACCTGGTTCGAATCCCTGACCAGGTAAAAAAAAATATGTTGATGTGCCCTTGAGCAAGGCACTTAACCCTAACTGCTCCTGTAAGTCCTGGATAAGAGCGTCGGCTCATTGGCTAAAATGTAAATGCATAGGTGTATAGTATCAGTTGCTCTACTAAATTTAATCAGCTGGTTGAAGGAACTCCCAGGTTAATGATTAAACATGTAACTCTTATGGTCATGACCTCAGAGTTCCTCAGCAGAGAGTCCGTCTTACTGTAAATGAGTCTTGAGAGCGGAAAGTGATAGTGCTGAGAAGTACATTTGTATCAGTAATGAATCAGATGTGTGTGGTAGGTGTTTATGGGGTGGTTTATCAGTGTGCTTTGTTTGCGGTAGGTAATTATGTGCCAGAGTGTATCAGGTGACAGGCGTTCATGTTATGTGTTCTTCTTTCCCTGTCTTGTCTGTCTGAGGAAAGGCCTATAGTCCTTCTCACAGCTCAGTATGTGGGTTCAAAGAGTAAGGACGCATTCCAGCAATCTTTTTACTTTCCCTGTTGGAAAAACAATATCCCACCTATACAGTAATATACACACACTTAAGGGTTACACAAGTTCAAACTCAGTCATCCATTCAAGGAGTTAGTCTGATGGACTCCCCCATGCTTGCGGGAACAATAGTTGAGAAATAGAGAACCCCACTTGTGCCATGTCATGAGGATACCTGGGCCACTTATTGAGATGTTCCTTTTAAGTAAATGAGGTGAGAAGGAGACTGTAGTGTGACTTTAATATTTTAGTCTACCTGGACTGGTGTTCCTCCTTCTACAGCAGAGGTACTCAAATCTGAGCCTGCTGGTGCACTGGTTTGGCGTAACGCTGTGTCTTCTTCAACTTACTCTCCGTCTCACTGTACCAGTCAGAGCGCTACAACTTAGGAATACAGTCATGTCTTGTCTCAGTTAAAATACTAAAAACACCTTGAACATTAGATTTATCAAATCAATGAATGAAAAAAAGATATTGTCACACACAAAGTCGTTTTTTAACACACTCAACATTGAGCATGCGTGTTCAACTTACATTTAATGGTTTAAAATAAAAGCATAGAAGCAGAAGCTTAGCCTTAGGTTGCCATTTGAATTAAAGAAACAGACTCAAATAACATAGTATACAATTCATTATCTAGAATATTTTAAGATGCATGTCTATAAAGGAAGACGCCATAATCATCTACTCTGTGGTGAAACCACCAACACCTCCAGATCTGTTCCTTTATCCACATATCTGATCTTTACAATGTTCTGTTTCTATTATGCACACGAACATGTACACAAGTAACAGAGTGGAAATTCTGTCCCAACCTTTGCACAAACTCACAACCCTCTGGCTAACAACACATTGAAAGTCATCCGTACTAATGTAGCTGACAGAGCAAGTCTACCCTGTCAATCTGTGAGCGACAAGTGTCTTTAGTTCTCACAAAGACTTCGGGTTTAGCTTATAGATGGTTTGCGAGGTCTGTTGTACTCTGGATTGACCAATGTCGTTGCAGAAAGCCCATTGGCCCCGCCCTCCTTCTCGGGCTCGGCGAATGGGAATACCTCTCTGGTCAGTCGCGATACAAAGCAAGGCATTTCCTTCTTCCCCCCCAGCAGACGACCTTTGGCCTGGAAGCCAAAGGCTACACGATGGGAGAGGCGTGTCAGTAGGCGTGTCAACTCCAAGGCTCTGCCCCCTTCCTCCTCCAATAGGATGCAGAGTGTCTGGAGGAAGACAGCCCCCAGAGGGTGCATGAAGGCCCCGTAACCTGGCGTGGTGGCGTACATCACCGCTGTATCCATGGGGATGGACAGGTACTGAGACAGAGTGTCCTCAATGACATCACTTCCTGCTGAATCCGTCTCCACTGTCACCCCATCATCCAGCTCACCCCCACGACACGCCTAGGGAGAGAGAAAGATGATTACTAATGATGATTGTCACATCACTGACTGATTTTTTGTTGTGGATGTGGTGATTGATGATAATGGTACTGACCTGGATAAAGAACAGTTTGGTCTTTCCCTCCATGTGTGAGTTGTTGAAGCAGGAGAAGATGTGGGACAGTCTAACCGGCCTTCCGTCTGCCCCGAACACACAGCCCTCCTCCCCGTGAGATGACAGCACTGCCAGGAAACACTCCTTCACCGGCCGCTCGCTCTCTGCAATCAATCAATGCATCAATCAATCAATCAATTAATGAAATGTTATTAATTTATAAATGTTTTGTTAGAAAGTGCTTTACTGGCCTAGACCCACTAAGAGCTAACAGCAGCACAGTGGCAAGGAAACAGTCCCTAAAAGGAAGAAACCTTTAGAAGAACCAGACTATTGGTCGGCCCATCCCTCTCTGGCTGTACTGGTTAGAAGAAGAAACATTAATCTAACATTATCTCCCTGTTGGGTCATGTGATGATGGTGGTATGCGATTCCTCAGAACAGTTTGCTTTAGTGAAAGATTAGCTTATCCATCTGTCATCCTGTCTGCAGGTCACAGCACGGTGTGTGCATATGTCCGCAGGTGTTTGCACAGTAGTTATTAAACAGGTGTGTATAGGACTGTGTCATCCTTTATTACTAGGACATTCTGTCTCGTGAGTGTGCGTGTGTGTTTGTGTGTGTCATCATTTCATTCTGTCTGCACGCCATAGATACAGTATTTCAAATCTCCTATGATTACTACTGTAAGTAACTGTAAATAACAATGAATGGCAAATAATCTTTCCTCTGCCTCAGGTTAAAGACAGGTTAAAGAAGGATTTTTAAGCCTTGAGACAATTGATACATGGATTGTGTGTGTGCCATTCAGAGGGTGAATGGGCAAGACAAGAGATACGATCTGTTAGGAAGGTGTTGTTAATGGTTTGTTTTGTACACTCTGTTTATGTGTGTGTATACACTGAGTGTACCAAACATTAAGAACACCTTCCTAATATTGCGGTGTGCTCCCCCTTTTGCCCTCAGAATAGCATCAATTCGTCGGGGAATGGACTCCACAGGGACGCTGGCCCATGTAGACTCCAATTCTTCCCACAGTTTGGTCAAGGTGGGGTCTGGCACCTACAACCATACCCTGTTCAAAAGCACGTAAATCTTTTATCTTGACATTTCACCGTCTGAATGGTACATACAGTGCCTTGCGAAAGTATTCGGCCCCCTTGAACTTTGCGACCTTTTGCCACATTTCAGGCTTCAAACATAAAGATATAAAACTGTATTTTTTTGTGAAGAATCAACAACAAGTGGGACACAATCATGAAGTGGAACGACATTTATTGGATATTTCAAACTTTTTTAACAAATCAAAAACTGAAAAATTGGGTGTGCAAAATTATTCAGCCCCCTTAAGTTAATACTTTGTAGCACCACCTTTTGCTGCGATTACAGCTGTAAGTCGCTTGGGGTATGTCTCTATCAGTTTTGCACAACGAGAGACTGACATTTTTTCCCATTCCTCCTTGCAAAACAGCTCGAGCTCAGTGAGGTTGGATGGAGAGCATTTGTGAACAGCAGTTTTCAGTTCTTTCCACAGATTCTCGATTGGATTCAGGTCTGGACTTTGACTTGGCCATTCTAACACCTGGATATGTTTATCATTGAACCATTCCATTGTAGATTTTGCTTTATGTTTTGGATCATTGTCTTGTTGGAAGACAAATCTCCGTCCCAGTCTCAGGTCTTTTGCTGACTCCATCAGGTTTTCTTCCAGAATGGTCCTGTATTTGGCTCCATCCATCTTCCCATCAATTTTAACCATCTTCCCTGTCCCTGCTGAAGAAAAGCAGGCCCAAACCATGATGCTGCCACCACCATGTTTGACAGTGGGGATGGTGTGTTCAGCTGGGTTGCTTTTACGCCAAACATAACGTTTTGCATTGTTGCCAAAAAGTTCAATTTTGGTTTCATCTGACCAGAGCACCTTCTTCCACATGTTTGGTGTGTCTCCCAGGTGGCTTGTGGCAAACTTTAAACAACACTTTTTATGGATATCTTTAAGAAATGGCTTTCTTCTTGCCAGATTTGTGCAATATACGACTGATTGTTGTCCTATGGACAGTCTCCCACCTCAGCTGTAGATCTCTGCAGTTCATCCAGAGTGATCATGGGCCTCTTGGCTGCATCTCTGATCAGTCTTCTCCGTGTATGAGCTGAAAGTTTAGAGGGACGGCCAGGTCTTGGTAGATTTGCAGTGGTCTGATACTCCTTCCATTTCAATATTATCGCTTGCACAGTGCTCCTTGGGATGTTTAAAGCTTGGGAAATCTTTTTGTATCCAAATCCGGCTTTAAACTTCTTCACAACAGTATCTCGGACCTGCCTGGTGTGTTCCTTGTTCTTCATGATGCTCTCTGCGCTTTTAACGGACCTCTGAGACTATCACAGTGCAGGTTCATCTACAATGATTGAAGTTGATTTAACTAGGGACATCAATAAGGGATCATAGCTTTCACCTGGATTCACCTGATCAGTCTATGTCATGGAAAGAGCAGGTGTCCTTAATGTTTTGTACACTCAGTGTAGGTTTTCAATTGTTTTGTATTCAGGGCTGCAGTGGACTCTGTGACCGTCCCCTAATTGCTAACATTACGTAATAACGCTGATATGTTTGATAAAATGGATAAAACCAGGATATAAAGTATTTGTTACTGTTTTAGAGCTGATGTAGAGCAGGGGTGTGTGTGTATAAGGTATGTGTGTGTCTGTGTGTGTTACCTGTCTTGAAGAGTGTGTACATCTCATGAGAGGTGAGGTCAGTGTGTATGTCCACTCTGTATCCTAGTCTGGTCAGGGTACGGTGGAGTCTTTTGGCGTCTTTCTCTGCCCCTGGTCTCCTGCACAGTGGTACACCGTGGTCAAAGTTCGACACTGCGACCAGGACAGCGCGGTTACACTCCTCATCGCCAGCCTTTGTCCGTCTCCACAGTGGCATTTCCAAAAATATAGAGACCATTGGTCCAGTTGGTCGCTGCAGTCTGGTTCCTCTCAAGGTTTCTACCAATCCCTTTGGAGTCTCAACCTATCCCTTGCTTCTGTCGTCTCTGCTTGCTCTCTGGGGGTTTAGGTCGGATTCAATGTCTCTGACAAATGTACTAGTATATTGTGCACAAAGTCCAATGTGATAGAAAGAGTGTAGATCAGAGTGCCGAATTGAGTGACTTCTCTCTTGGGGTAAGGTTCAACAGGTAAGAGCCACCTGAATACACCACCAGCAGGTAAATATCCACCTGAATACACCACCAGCAGGTAAATATCCACCTGAATACACCACCAGCACGTATATATCCACCTAAGCTGTGTCTCAGCTTCTTTAGAATGTCAGTGTAAAGTCTGTGTGTTTATGAGTCAGGTTCAGGTGTGTATGTATTTATACTGCAGCTGAACACTGTTCCAACTTGCAGACAGATGGGCTACCGCCAATAGCCCTGCCCTTTACACTAACACACCTGGAAGGCCAGAAGTGGAATATCAGGATCACATGCTGTTGCGTCACAGTATTACCTAACTCTGCTCTTTCTGTTTTTCCCTCATTTCCTCCTACATTCATCTACTATGTTCTTTCTGTCTGCTGGGAAAGCCATCTCAGTGAAACCCGTGTAAGCTCATCTCTGGACTTAACCATATTTCACAACCTATACTATAGCAATGGATAACCACCTCATCTCATTTGTAAAGGGCTTGCTGGGCAGACTGTCATCAATAGCTTCACTTTCACAAAGACTCAAAGTCACATTGTATAAATAGGAGTAAGTGGTTCTGAATAATCACATTACTCAGGGATTGCCAATTTCAGACAATTTAACCAGCTATATTCACCTACATAACCAGAAAGAACTGACTACTGGAATGTTTTGCTTTTTAGTTGTTGTTAGGGATGGTCGTGAGTACACGAGGAATCAATTCAAGGTTTGTATTTGATTAATAATAATCAAATGCAAGAACTTAAAATGTTCACTGAACAAAAATGTAAGCGCAACATGTAAAGTCTTGGTCCCATGTTTCATGAGCTGAAATAAAATATCCCAGAAAGCTTATTTCTCTCAAATTTTGTACACATTTTTTTACATCCCTATTAGTCTATCTATTCCTTTCTTTAATCTTTTGGCATAAACCAGAGCAATCAATTTGTAATCAACATTGAGAGAAGGGTCTTTATCGGGCTTCGGAATCATTGAAATATGGCCCTGTTTCATAGTGGAGCCCATTTCCAATGCAATCTTGAAACATAAAAAATAGGGTCTTCTATTAACTGTCACGCCCTGATCTGTTTCATCTGTATGTTTCCAAGTCAACCAGCGTTTTCCCGTTCTCCTGCTTTTTGCTATTCTCCTTTTTCTAGTCCTCCGGTTTTGACATTTGTCTTTTTCTGGACTTTGTACCTGCCTGCCTGACCATTCTGCCTGCCTGACCATTCTGCCTCCCTGACCATTCTGCCTGCCTGACCATTCTGCCTGCCTGACCATTCTGTCTGCCTTGACCATGAGCCTTTTCTGCCACTCTGTACCTCCTAGACTCTGATCTGGTTTTGACCTTTTTGCCTGTCCATGACCATTCTCTTGCCTACCCCTTTGGATTAATAAACATTGTAAGACTCCAACCATCTGCCTCCCGTGTCTGCATCTGGGTGTCGCCTTGTGCCTTGATAGTAACTCCCAAAACTGTCTATAGAATTCAACTGACAGGCCACCAGGGCCAGGTGGTTTCCCTTTTTTCATTGAATTCAGAGCCTCTAATTTCTTCAGTTGACACAGGTGAATCGCAAACTGATTGGAAATCATCCTCAATTACAGAGACATAATTCTGAATGTGGTAAATGTAGCTTTCACAACCATCTTCCTGAAATTGTGAGTTGTTTGAGTTTTAGTGACCTAAAGAGAAATTGATGTTCAATTGTGTCAAAGGCTTTATATAATTGACAAATGTTGATATTGTAATGGGATCTTTGCATAACACATTAAATTTGAGTGCAGTTATAGATTTTATTTTGTAGTTTATTTTTTCAAGTGCAAAAAAGTAACTAGTGTTTCTTTTCCACTCTTCAATCCATTTTGCTCTTGATCTGACAAAGGCCCCCTTCCCCAGAGCCGTGTAGAACTGTTCTAATTCTAGTTGTAAAGATTTAAATACAGACTTCTTGAGATAATTATCTTTCTTTAGAAAACTGTCAAGCTTGCTCATCAACTCTTTTACTCTAAGGTTCTTTAACTTCACTAGGGTAGGGGGCAGCATTCAGAATTTTGGATGAAAAGCGCGCCCAAATTAAACTGCCTGCTACTCAGGCCCAGAAGATAGGATATGCATATAATTAGTAGATTTGGATAGAAACACTCTAAAATTTCAAAAACTGTTAAAATAATGTCTGTGAGTATAACATAACTGATATGGCAGGCGAAAACCAGAGGAAAATCCAACCAGGAAGTACTATTATTTTGAAAGGCTGTTTTTCCATTGAAAGCCTATCCACCATACAGAGACTTAGGACCCAGTTCATGAGCTCTGTGGCTTCCTCTACACGTGACCAGTCTTTAGGCATTGAGGGAGTTACAGCACTTTCAATCAGTGGCCAGTGGAAATTTCCATTCATCAGCCATGTGCCTGATCGGGAACGCTCCTTTCTTGTTTCTCCTTTCCCATTGACGAAGCTTTTGTCTGGTTGAAATATTATTGAATATTTATGACAAAAACAACCGGAGGATTGATTTTAAACATTGTTTGGTATGTTTCTACTAACCTCTATTGTACTTTTTAAAAACCTTTTGTCTAGACTTATCAAACAAAACAAACATTTATTGTCTAACATGGAGACCTGGGAGTGCCACCAGATGAACATCATCAAAGGTAAGTGATTAATTTTAATGCTATTTCTGACTTTTGTGACACTCTCCTTGGCTGGAAAATGGCTGTATGGGTTTCTGTGGCTAGGTGCAGACCTAACATAATCGCAAAGTGTGCTTTCTCCGTAAAGCCTTTTTGAAATCTGACACAGCGGTTGCATTAAGGAGTTTATCTTTATTCGTATGTTTAAGACTTGTATCGTTTATCAATGTTTATGATGAGTATTTCTGTAATTTGATGTGGCTCTCTGCACTTTAACCAGATGTTTGTTTGAGACAATGCATTTCTGACCATAACGCACCAATGTAAACTGAGATGATTTTTGGATATAAATATGAACTTTATCGAAAAAAACATACATTGTGTAACATGAAGTCCTATGAGTGCCATCTGATGAAGATCATCAAAGGTTAGTGATTCATTTTGTCTCTATTTCTGCTTTTTGTGAGTCCTCTCTTTGGCTGGTAAAATGGCTGTATGGTTTTCTGTGACTAGGTGCTGACCTAACATAATCGCATGGTGTGCTTTCGCAGTAAAGCCTTTTTGAAATCTGACACTGTGGTTGGATTTACAAGAACTTTATCTTTAAAATGGTGGATAATACTTGTATGTTTGAGGAATTTTAATTATGGGATTTCTGTTGTTTTGAATTTGGCGCCCTGCAATTGCACTGGCTGTTGCTGAGGTGGGACGCCCACTTGTACCAGAGAGGATACAGTGCCTTGCGAAAGTATTCAGCCCCCTTGAACTTTGTGACCTTTTGCCACATTTCAGGCTTCAAACATAAAGATATAAAACTGTATTTTTTTGTGAAGAATCAACAACAAGTGGGACACAATCATGAAGTGGAACGACATTTATTGGATATCTCAAACTTTTTTAACAAATCAAAAACTGAAAAATTGGGCGTGCAAAATTATTCAGCCCCCTTAAGTTAATCCTTTGTAGCGCCACCTTTTGCTGCGATTACAGCTGTAAGTCGCTTGGGGTATGTCTCTATCAGTTTTGCACATCGAGAGACTGAATTTTTTTCCCATTCCTCCTTGCAAAACAGCTCGAGCTCAGTGAGGTTGGATGGAGAGCATTTGTGAACAGCAGTTTTCAGTTCTTTCCACAGATTCTCGATTGGATTCAGGTCTGGACTTTGAATTGGCTATTCTAACACCTGGATTGGTTTATTTTTGAACCATTCCATTGTAGATTTTGCTTTATGTTTTGGATCATTGTCTTGTTGGAAGACAAATCTCCGTCCCAGTCTCAGGTCTTTTGCAGACTCTATCAGGTTTTCTTCCAGAATGGTCCTGTATTTGGCTCCATCCATCTTCCCATCAATTTTAACCATCTTCCCTGTCCCTGCTGAAGAAAAGCAGGCCCAAACCATGATGCTGCCACCACCATGTTTGACAGTGGGGATGGTGTGTTCAAGGTGATGAGCTGTGTTGCTTTTACGCCAAACATAACGCTTTGCATTGTTGCCAAAAAGTTCCATTTTGGTTTCATCTGACCAGAGCACCTTCTTCCACATGTTTGGTGTGTCTCCCAGGTGGCTTGTGGCAAACTTTAAACAACACTTTTTATGGATATCTTTAAGAAATGGCTTTCTTCTTGCCACTCTTCCATAAAGGCCAGATTTGTGCAATATACGACTGACTGATTGTTGTCCTATGGACAGAGTCTCCCACCTCAGCTGTAGATCTCTGCAGTTCATCCAGAGTGATCATGGGCCTCTTGGCTGCATCTCTGATCAGTCTTCTCCTTGTATGAGCTGAAAGTTTAGAGGGACGGCCAGGTCTTGGTAGATTTGCAGTGGTCTGATACTCCTTCCATTTCAATATTATCGCTTGCACAGTGCTCCTTGGGATGTTTAAAGCTTGGGAAATCTTTTTGTATCCAAATCCGGCTTTAAACTTCTTCACAACAGTATCTCGGACCTGCCTGGTGTGTTCCTTGTTCTTCATGATGCTCTCTGCGCTTTTAACGGACCTCTGAGACTATCACAGTGCAGGTGCATTTATACGGAGACTTGATTACACACAGGTGGATTGTATTTATCATCATTAGTCATTTAGGTCAACATTGGATCATTCAGAGATCCTCACTGAACTTCTGGAGAGAGTTTGCTGCACTGAAAGTAAAGGGGCTGAATAATTTTGCACGCCCAATTTTTCAGTTTTTGATTTGTTAAAAAAGTTTGAAATATCCAATAAATGTCGTTCCACTTCATGATTGTGTCCCACTTGTTGTTGATTCTTCACAAAAAAATACAGTTTTATATCTTTATGTTTGAAGCCTGAAATGTGGCAAAAGGTTGCAAAGTTCAAGGGGGCCGAATACTTTCGCAAGGCACTGTAAGTGCATCAGCGCTTTGGCACATTTAATGGCTACAACTCTGACTTTATATTTGAAAAATTCCCATCTACTTCCATGACCCAAGTCTTTTCTTGCAAAAATATATTTGGCTAACAATTTGATGTTTCCAAGAGAATAGGATCTTTAAGAAAAGTATTGTTTAATTTCCAATATCCTTGAGTACCTTTTAGATTTTTTAGTAGCTTGTAAATTCAGGGAAATCAAGTGATGATTATAATGAACACGATGGGAAACCGAGAGCTGGTTTCAAGCGCAGGGCACAGAAGGTGTTTATTGTTAAAACTTCTTATGGCATGGGGGCAGTATTTCGACATCTGGATGAGAAGCGTGCCCAAAGTAAAATGCCTGTTACTCAGGCCCAGAAGCAGGATATGCATATTATTGGTAGATTTGGATAGAAAACACTCTAACGTTTCCAAAACTATTAAAATAATGTCTGCGTATAACAGAACTGATATGACAGGCGAAAACCTGAGGAAAATCCATCCAGGAAGTGGGATTTTGTTGATGTGGGTACTTTTCAAATTAATGCCTGTAGAGTTTCTAATGGGTTAGTACCCAGTTAGTACCCAGATACTATTAGGATGTATTCATCTGCATGTTTTGACCGTCTTTGAGCCAGTGGATTACTGAACAAAACGAGCCAACAAAACAGAATTTTTGGGATATAAAGAGGGACTTTATCAAACAAAACAAACATTTATTGTGTAGTTGGGAACTCTTGTGAGTGCAACCATGTGAAGATCTTCAAAGGTAAGTGATTAATTCTATCGCTATTTCTGACTTTTGTAATTCCTTTACTTGGTTGTAAAATATTTATATGCTTTTATAAGCGGGGCGCTGTCCTCAGATAATCACATGGTATGCTTTTGCCGTAAAGCCTTTTTGAAATGTGACAAAGCGGCTGGATTAACAAGAAGTTAATCTTTAAGCCGATGTATAACGCTTGTATTTTTGTATGAATGTTTATTATGACAATTTCTGTATTTTGAATTTGGTGGAACGCCTGCGCCAGAGATGGACCACAGGAGGAGGCAGGTAGCTGGGTCCAGGGGCAGGCAGAAGGTCATACACAGGGGGTCCAAAAAGGCAACAGTACAGGCAGGGAAAAGGCTAGTTACGTCATCCGGGAGCTCAGGCAATGGATTGATAACAGGAAATCTGATAGGCTAAAGTACAGACAGGGAATAGGCAAAAGGCAGGCAAAAACTATCATACACAAGAGGGTTAAATTATGGGAAAAACTGAGCTCCGAATAGAAGTGTGTCACAAAACAAACAATACCTCACAATAACAGGGTGCAAAGAACTGAACTAAATAGTGTGTGATAATGACATACAGGTGTGTGAACAGGTGATCAGAATTCAGGTGATTGGGATCTGGAGAGTGAGCTGCTTTCACGGGACCTATGTGTTTGAGAGTGTGAGCTGGAAAGTGAGCTGCGTTCAGGGGATCTACGTGTTTGAGAGCGTGAGTTGGAAGCAGACGTTACAATGATCAGAAAAGGGAGCCAACTGATGATCTACATCTATAACAAATTGTAACAGAACGGGGGAAATTAGGAATACTACGTGACATAGTTTTGTTGGTCCAGGTATAACCCTTTGCCTCCGGATTGAAATAACGGCAGGCATCATCAACGGAGAGATCCATGCATAATGGATCTTGCATAATCGATATTGACATTTTGAGGGCTTTGACTCGTTCTCGGAGGAAAACGATCAGCAGATTCATCAGGTGTTTCATTAAAATACACTGAAATAATTAGAAAAGCCTCTGAGTATTTGTTGCATAAATCCTGTAATTTTCTGGTAAGTTGGGTAAGAGGGGTCTTATTTGCAGCATGTGAGTTATGTCCATATACATTGCAAATGATGAAAATAGCATTGTCAAGTTCAACAGTTACTATGACCCATCTCCCATCCTGTGAAGTGGATGTGGATTCTAATAATGTCGCCTTTAAACTTGTGAATAAGTGTCAAAACGCCAGCAGAATGGTTTGATTCATGACTGAAGTAGGCCATTTCTCCCCATTGGGATTTCCAAAATGTAAAATAACTTTCACACAAATGAGTTTCCTGAAGAAGGACAACATCTGCGTTTACAATATAAAAATAAGGCTTTCCTTTTTGTAAGATCTCTCAAACCCCTAGCATTCAGACTAACAACATTGAGTGAGTTGAAAATGAACTCCTGCATTAAAGAAAGAAAGAGCACAAACTAGATAACAGAAGTAGTAATGTGAACAATAAAACAACCTTGAGGGGTTTACTCCGGTGGAAAACTACGCTCTGCTAAGGTAGAGGTGGTTATCAGTATAACAAACATCTTTTTATCCTTTTTTTAGTTGGCAAGTGTTCATAAGTTGTAGTTTGAACTGTACATTTACTCGTGGCAGTACATTAAATGTATTCGTGGCACTACTCACAGTTCCAGTATGGTTCATGTCAACAGAGTTACCCATTTTGGGATTTTGGGATTGCAGTTTCTTCAGCTCATTCTCCAGGAACGTTATCTTTTCCTTGTTCTCGCTCACAATTTTGTGAAGCTGACTCACAGTCTCTGACAAATTATCGATCTTCTATGATGTTTTGTTGGTAGCCCGCCCTATGATGGACACTTTGGAGAATGTGGAGTGTTGTTTAGTAGACAGGGACTGGATTGCAGAGAAAAGTTCACTTCACTTTTTTCACCGGTGGTTTTTAATTGGAGTCTGAGGTAAAGAGGTTGCAAGGATTTCATCCTGGTCTGTCTTGTTCTTTCTCTTGCTTGAGCTTGCGTCATCGTGTGTATCCATGTGGTTCTGACTCTCCTCGTAGCTAGCTAGCATGCCTGCCGTCTTCTGTGAGGCTTGGATATTCCGTCATCTGTTGTCTTTCTGTTGTGTTCTTCCCATTCAACTTGACAAAAACTAACTCTAAACTTGCCCTATGTCACTAAAACAAGTTATAGTTAGATTCTTTCAACATTGATAGCCAATATTAGACTGTAAACCACCTAACCCTCATGTTGCTTTGATAAGCGAGAAAACACTCCCTCTCACAGCGACGCCATCTTGACTCCGCACAGGTTAAGTAATAATAACCCCCTCGTCCTACAAGACGATCGGTTGAGTGACGCCATCTGACGTAAGACAATGCCAGATCCCTATACTCCCTATGCCCAATGATGGTATGTTTATCACCCAGATCCCTATGCTTACTATGCCCAAACATGGTATGTTTATCTTTAAAAAAAATTGTTTTATTTAACCAGGCAAGTCAGTTAAGAACAAATCATTTTTTACAATGACAGAGGGTTAACTGCCTTGTCCAGGGGCAGAATGACAGATTTTTACCTTGTCAGCTCAGGGACTCGATCTAGCAACCTTTCATTCACTGGCCCAACACTCTAACCGCTTGGCTACCTGTCACCCCTTATCACCTAGATCCTTATATTCACTATGCCCAAACATGGTATGTTTATCACCCAGATCTCTATACTCACTATGCCCAAACATGGTATGTTTATCACCCAGATCTCTATACTCACTATGCCCAAACATGGGTATGTTTATCACCCAGATCCCTATACTCACTATGCCCAAACATGGTATGTTTATCACCCAGATCTCTATACTCACTATGCCCAAACATGGTATGTTTTTCACCCAGATCCCTATACTTACTATGCCAAAACATGGTATGTTTATAGGATTTATAGGATACTAGTTGAACGTGTCTGGCAAATCAATTCTCTCAAGTGATGTTCAGACTCTAATAAAGAATAGGCAAATATGAATAATAACACTATACTTCTCACTGGCTGTTTCTCAGGTTGTGACAGGAGGCCACAAATGTGGCTGCTAAAACACAGCATTTTGTTCTTTCACTAAATTTTTTATTAGTTGGGATGAGATTTTTTATGTAGCGATTCCATGGTACAGGGTGTATGCGTTGATATATAAAACGACTCAAGATTCAATACTTCTGTCACGCCCTGACCATATAGAGCCTTTTTATTCTCTATTTTGATTAGGTCGGGGTGTGACTAGGGTGGGTATTCTAGGTTGTTTAGTTCTATGTTGGCCTGGTATGGTTCCCAATCAGAGGCAGCTGTTTTTCGTTGTCTCTGATAGGGGATCATATTTAGGCAGCCATTTCCCCACTGTGTTTTGTGGGATCTTATTTTTGTGTTGTTGCCTGTGAGCACTCCAGAACGTCAAGTTTAGTTTATTCTTTGTTGTTTTGTTGTGCGGTTCACCTCAAATAAAATATGTCGAACTGATTTCCTGCTGTGCTTTGGTCTGAATGTGATTACGACGATTGTGACAGAAGATCCCACCACAACAGGACCAAGCAGCGTGCCCAGGAGGAGAGGGTATCCTGGACTTGGGAGGAGATATTGGATGGGAGGGGATCCTGGATTTGGGAGGAAATCCTGGCAGGACAGGATCGCCTTCCTTGGTGGCAGACGCAAGGAGAGAAGGGAGGACAGTGACGACGCCGGGGTTCGCGGCCACTTAGAAAGCCCAAATAACACCCCCAAATTTTTTTTGGGGGGGGCACACGGGTTGGTCGGCGGAGCCGGGGAGTGAGCAAGAGCCTGTGTGTGAGTCGATAAGGAAGGTAATGAGAGATACCGGAGAGAGGTTTTGGCAAGGAGTATTCTGCAGCGCAGGTGCTCTGAAGAGCGCCTTCTCAGCCCGGCACCATCTGTGCCAGCTCCACGCACCAAGTTTCTAGTGCGCCTTCACAGCCCAGTACGTCCTGTGCCAGCTCCCCTCACTCGCCGTGCGAAGTGTGTCATCGTTCCGGTACAATTTGTGCCGGCTCTACGCACCAGCTCTCCAGTGCGCCTCCACAGCCCAGTACGTCCTGTGCTAGCTCCCTGCACTCACTGTGCGGAGGTTGTCATCTGTTCGATACCAGTTGTGCCGGCTCCACGCACCAGGTCTCCAGTACGTCTCCTCAGTCCGGTGCGTCCTGTGCCTGCTCCTCACACTTGCCCTGAAGTGTGTGTCACCAGTCTGGTACCACCTGTGCAGGCTCCACGCACCAGGCTTCCAGCGACGGTCCCCAGTCCAGAGCTTCCAGCGTCGGTCCACAGTCCAGAGCTTTCGGCGACGGTCCCCAGTCCGGAACCTCCTACGACGGTCCACAGTCTGGAACCTCCTATGAAGGTCCACGGTCCGGAACCTCCTGTGACGGTCCACGGTCCGGAACCTCCTGTGACGGTCCAGAAAGTCCCGCTCCAAGGCCGGAGCCTTCTTCTGCGCCGGTGCCTAGCCCAGGCACGGCGTCCAGTCCAGCTCCAAGGCAGGAGCCTTCCTCTGCACCGATGTCCAGTCTGGACCCGGTGTCCAGTCCCGCTCCACGGCAGGAGCCTTCCTCTGCACCGATGTCCAGTCTAGACCCGGTGTCCAGTCCCGCTCCATGGCAGGAGCCTTTCTCTGCACCGATGTCCAGTCTAGACCCGGTGTCCAGTCCCGCTCCATGGCAGGAGCCTTCCTCTGCACCGATGTCCAGTCTGGACCCGGTGTCCAGTCCCGCTCCACGGCAGGAGCCTTCCTCGGCACCAAGGTTCAGTCCAGGCACAGTGTTCATCCCGGGTCCAGGGCTGGATCCACGGGATGAGCGGGTTCTTCGTCCTGCACCATTGATGTTGAATATTTAGAGCATACAATCAACGCAGCTCTGCAGATTTTGTTGTGAGGATACAGAATCATTAGACCATTTTTTATGGTATTGCCCTCAGGTAGCCTGTTTCTGGACTGGCTGAAAATGCATAACATTAATCTGAAATTGACCCTAGAAATAGTATTGTTGGGAGATGTGGAGTGACCAGGTCTGTCAATTACTAATATACTAAAACTCTTCGTAAGTGTTTATCTTCAACTTGCAATATGTGGAATCTATTCGATTAGATAGATTCAAATTGTATGTTTAAAATCACAGCATAGTTGAAAGATATGTGGTGCATAGAAACCCGAGGTGGGTGGCCAGCAGAGATAAATGGGATGGGCTGAGTGAAGCTGAGGGTTGGGATATGGAATTGGAGACAAGTGGGAGTGGAGTTGCTGGGTGGGGGTTAGAATGACGGTCAAAGATAAAAGTTAAAATTAAGTTAAAAGAAAAAGTAAGTTTGAATAACACTGAGGAGCAGTGATGTTACAGCTAATTCTGGTTTTCCCGAGGCTGATCTCTCTCTCTGAGGCTGATGCCGCGCAGGTGTTTGTACACATGCATATACACACACTCTCATTCAAATGCACACACAAGCAAATACACGGACACACACACATACTCACATGTAAATAGTGTCATACATGCATTCAAACAGATACAGTAGGCCTTGTTATGCTTTTTTGTTGTCCTTGATGTCTTTTGTTTTTTTGCATTGTTGTTTTCTGTTTTCCTTTCCCCCCCCTCTTTTATTCATTTTTATGGTTGTTGGTGTGTGTGTGGGGGAGGGGTCTCAGATTGTTGAGGAGCAGCTCTTGGGGGAACTGTGGAGGGAATCTTGGAGGGCTGGTGGCCTGGGGGTTGGGAGCTTGGGCCAGTGGCTGATAGGTCACAGATTCGGGTCCCCATTTTTGACCTTGTATGAGATCTGTCAACGTGCTCTTGAGCAGGGCGTTGACCCTGGTTGCTTCGGTGGGTCTCTCTGGATGGGAGTCTGTTAGATGACTGATGTGATGTAGATGTTTTGTGGATTCAGTGCAAATAGATTGTATGTTTCAAATATTAAATTAAAAAACAAAACAAAAATATTTTTTAAAGTTTGTCTTCATCATTTAGGTTGTCTAATTCTTCGTATTGTTTTATAATTTGAGGGAAGAATGTATTTCTTATGTCAGAATATCTGTCAAAGTATATCTCTTCCTGGGGGCAGAATGAGCACAGCCTGTCCTCTCTGGTCAGCCAGGTTTGCCTGTGATGACCATTCTCTATGGCTAGGTTGTGATCACTGAGTTTGTTAATAGTGCTTTCCTCATTTTTCTATCAGTTACAGTGGTCAGTCTGCCACCATGTACTGTCTGTTTAGAGACAAATAGTATTGAAGTTTACCTAGATTTTTTGTGATTTCTTTCCAATGGGTGATATATTTAGATTTTGTGATAATTTGGTTGGGCCAGATTTTCTGAGTGTTGTTCTTAGGCTTTGTTGGGTTGGTAGTGGTTAGTGAATTGAGCCACATGACCAGCTGGCTGAGGGGTGTCACGATCGTTGGTTGAATTAATGGACCAAGGCGCAGCATGCATAGAGTTCCACGTGTTAATTAGATAAAACTCACAGGAAACAATAAACCGCAAAACGAAACGTGAAACTAATGTAGTGCTCGCAGGCACCTAGACATAGACAAGATCCCACAAAAACCCAGTGGGAAAAGGCTGCCTAAATATGATCGCCAACAATAGACAGCTGGCTCTGATTGAGAACCATACCAGGCCAACATAGAAATGAAAAACTAGACTAACCACCCTAGTCACCCCCTGACCTAACCAAAATAGAGAATAAAAAGGATCTTTAAGGTCAGGGCGTGACAAGGGGACTCTTCTCTATGGTCACCTCTTGGCAGTTAAGGACTTGGTAATGGTTGGATTGGGGGTCACTTGTTTTTAAATTATTCTAACATTTGGTGGCTCTTTTTTAGATATGAATCAGAAGATTAGGGTGTGTAGGATATATATGTGATCTTATGTTCGATAATTTGGTAGGAATCCAATTTGATTTTTGCTCAGGACATTGTGTTCACTGAGAAAATGCAGTAATCTGCTGTTCATTATGGCGCAGAATATTTCCTCTCTCTAGATCTATCCTCCCATCAACGTTCTGCCGTCTCTCTCTCGTCTGATGAAGTCAGCCATCGGAGAAGGGATGAAATGCGTAGACCACTTAGATGTCTCCAACCAGCTGGCACACACGCACACAAATGCACACACCCGCACAAATATACACACACACACACACACACACACACACACACACACACACACACACACACACACACACACACACACTGCTCAACAACGTTCAGCACTTCTGCTAGGAAAATCTGTGATCGTGTACGTGTGTTTGTATATATAGTTTGTGTGTTATGCGATAGGTAAGGATGTGCAGGCGATGAAGGCTGTGGTGGGAGAGGAGGCTCTCACGCCTGATGATCTGCTCTACCTGGAGTTCCTACAGAAGTTTGAAAAGAACTTCATCGCCCAGGGTACACTGGTGTGTAGGGGAGGGGGGTGGGGCTGTGTGTGTGTTTTTATAACATCTCATTTCATTCTCTCTGTTCTAGGAGCCCATGAGAACAGGACTGTGTTTGAGACGCTGGACATCAGCTGGCAGCTGATGAGAATCTTCCCCAAAGAGATGCTGAAGAGAATCCCTCAGAGCATCCTGGCAGAGCTCTACCCCCGCTTGAAGTAATGATGACAACATAGAGAGGCCCAGTGACTTACACACCACTCAAGCCCTTCCCTCTTGTCTCTCTCTCTCTCTCTCTCTCTCTCTGTGTATATATATATATATGGGTGTTTCTGTTCTAACATTGACATTTCTGTTCTGTCTGTATCGTAATGACTAGTACTGATACTGTCACTCCAGCAGACTACACTATGCTATGTTTCTGCACACACACAGACAACATCTTGCCCTCACCATTAAGCCTGTATGGACCAGAGAAGTAGGATAAGCACATGAGGGAGATGTTAGTTTCTAAACCAGAGAGATTCTCTCTGACCAGCAGAGCCAAGTAGCCTGGGACTAGGACCTGGAGTTTTCCCTGGTCAGATCACATGGTTAGGAAAACCTCCTGGTCCTAGTTGTTGGATGTACTGGATGGATTAATGGATAGATGAATTGATGGTCGGTGAATGGTGTGTCAGAAGTCAGAGGGATGGTGTGGTGTGTATTTAAGACGATATGTAGATGCACTGTAGATCAGTGATGATGCATGTGCATGACAGATGAGATTACGCCGAACAGCATGTTTCACTCAGTGATTTTTTGGACATTTTCAATGGTCTTTTGTTATGACCAGATTGTTGCCTGTGTGTTGTTGCCGCTGGTATGTTTGGAAGAGATTAGTGCTGTTTTTGCAGTGTCAATCCAAATGCTTAAACTTACTTTTGTATATGAACTAAAACCAGACACGCAACTAAACAGATGCCTATTGGTATTCCTGCCTATTTAACTATATGTGCCATCCATATATTTCTCTATATTGTGTGTGATATTGTAGCTGCTCCTTCAACACGCACACTGTGGTTTAGTAATGACGATGTCTTGTTATTTACAGTGAAGACTCCCGGAGCAGATGGATATATTTCTGTTTGTTTCTCTATATTCTTTGGAATATATTTTGGTATATGTCTCCATTTCAGTATGATTGTTTGGTGTAGTTTCGGTCTAAATGCACACATGACTGCTCAGCTTTTTGGAATGTGTCTGTACAGTAAAGGAATAAACGCTGCTTGCCCTCTACTGTGGTTCCTGGCTCTTTATGCCATACAGATATTTTGTGTCTGAAAATGATTGAGTCAATGGTTTTTCAATGGATGTCTTACATTGACGGATGATGGACAATGCGATGGAGGTGATTGTCTGACAAAAAAACACACATTCTCTATCCATTTACCTATACAACTCATCCGAAAGTACTCGTCACACAGTTACAGGCACAATCCTCTGTGACTGCAAAGAAGATGCAGTGCAGTATAAGGCCATAGGGTAGTGCTGTTGGTCTGTGTAATAACGGATGTGATGAACCTCTCCTCTCTCTTCAATCAGCACATCTACACCTAACAGGTAGACTGTCTGCAAGTCGTGACAACTGCACTCTACTGAACACGTGCTGAGAAACAAGCTGGTTTGATCTTTAATCCCACTGAGAACAGATAGGATAGGGGTTAATGTTGATATTTAGGAAGGTAGCGAGGAGAGAAGGGGGAGCGAGAGGAGATGTGTGTGCAGAGTGCTGTGTGTTTCATGGTGTCCTCATACACACAGACAGTTTGTTCTCTCTCTCTCTCTCTCTCTCTCTCTCTCTCTCTCTCTCTCTCTCTCTCTCTCTCTCTTTATCGGTCTCCCTCTCGCTTTCCTCCCTGCTCTGCCAGACTCACACCTTCACTGAACACCTCTCTGTGGGGCGGAAATGGGCTGTATCCTCCCTGGTGTGTCTGGGTGTGCATCTGTGTGTGTGTGTTTGTATGTGTGTGTGTGCGAGCATGTGTCCACGTAAGTGCACGTGTGTAGGGGGTCAGTTGAGTCCTAGAGGGAGCTGAATCACTGCATGTAAATCAGCCATACCAGCTGAGAAGAAGAGAGACACACACACACACACAGACAGACACAAGGGTAAGTCTTGTCGTGGGGTGGCTTTTTTAGAGGGCATGTGTGTTTATCATTCCTCAAAGCCTGAGTGTGTCTGCCATGATGACACACACTGTCACATCTCATAGATCACAACACACACCCACCCACCCTCACGCACACACATACAAATGACTGTGTGTGTGAGGAGTGTTGTTATGCGGGGTGTCACATGCTGAGATTCTCCTCCATTCTGTCACTCGTATCTTTTTATTAATCAGACGTATTTGTTAGTGTTAGTGTTAGTGTGTGTGTGTGTGTGTGTGTGTCAATAAGTGTTTTTCAGGGTAGATCAAATTTTCCCACACACATGAAATTATGCATGTGATGAAAAAAAGATAACACACATAATTAAAGTAATGACGATAACATAGGGACACACACACACACACACCACTAAAATGGCAAAACGTGACAGAGCAGTAGAGTGTGAATGGTAATAGTCAGAGGACTATTATTATTATTATTATCTATTTAATCAATATTTAATTGAGTCAACCTTAACCCTTTTCACAGTCTCTATGGGCTTTTCACTGTATTGAAGCGGACACACACAATGTGCAGCACAAGAATAGAGGAGCGAAGAAGAGGGTGGAGGAGAGGAAATGAGAGAAGACAGGAGGATAGGAAATTTGAGGAGACGAGAGCGGAGGAGAGTTGATGAAAGAGGAGGCAAAAAGGAGACGAGAGGAGACGAGAGGAAAGGAGACGAGAGGACAGGAGAGTGTTTTTCTGGGTTGCCTGTGTCTAGCATGGTGTGTGTGCGTGTGTTAGTGTCTGAGTGACCTGTGTTTGAACCGCAAGTGCTGAACGAGCAGTGTTCAAACCTCCAAAGGCACACACACACACACACACACACACACACACACACACACACACACACACACGCACACTCTCTAAGTAATGTATTATCTGTCCTGATTCCTTCAATTATGTAAATAGGAGTCGTCTTCTCCTTGGGGACAATAGTGGTGAATAAGGCCTTGTTAGGAGGGTAAATGACAAGAAATGAACAGATTGGAGAGGAAAGTGAGAGAGGGCGAGGTCACACATCTCCCTCACTGCATAACAAGTAGACCCTGAACAAAGAGAGTGAGCGAGAGTGAGTGTGTGTGTGTGTCAGTGTGAGTGTGAGAGAGAGAGAGAGAGAGAGAGAGAGAGAGAGAGAGAGAGAGAGAGAGAAGCGATGGAGGCAGTGAAAGTGTACAATAAAGTCTATATGGAAACATGCCCCTTACTTCAAGTTGTAAGTTGTACCTTAACAATATTTAGTTATTTTCTCTCTATCACAATAATTCTCTCTCTCTATCCAGGTATATTATTACCACTGTGACTTGACCAGAGTTTAATTTCTCCTGACACCCGCTCACAGCACATGAATCTTGAATCATTTCTGACCTACCTTTCCACTTATTGCTCTTTAATTTTCCTCCATTCATGCTGTCTCTATCTGGTGACTCATCTGATAATCAGGTCTTTCCTTTTCACCCAGGACAACCAATCAGAGAAGAGCAGTTAAGTGGCTTTAGAGAAATAATATTGATCTTTGGCCCCGCTGTTTGTGTTCTTCTCTGTGTTTACAGTCTAGAACTCATGTTTTGCTGCTGCTTTATCACATTTAACTATGTAACGATGTAACTTTGTAATATAAAGAGAACAAGAGAGTTAGAGGAAAGGACAGAGTAGAGAAATGCAAGGTGGAATTCACATATTCAGCTTATCAGCTGTATCAGCGTGTGTGTGTGTGTGTGTGTGTGTGTGTGTGTGTGTGTGTGTGTGTGTGTGAATTGAGGAAAAGTTGGGTGACATTTACAGCTTCATCATAACTACAGAGTCAAGCAACGCTCAGGTAGTCTACTGAAAATGGAAAATGTTTGTATGAGTCAGTAGCAATTAATGTCTGTAAGTCCATTAGTGTTTATCTTATGTTCACTGAGAGAGAGACAAAGAGAGAGAGAGAGAGAGAGAGTGAGAGACAGCAAAATATTATTATTTAAAAAAATGTATTTAACCTTTATTTAACTAGGCAAGTCAGTTAAGGACAAATTCTTATTTACAATGGCGGCCTACTGGGGAACGGTGGGTTAACTGCCTCATTCAGGAGCAGAACGACAGATTTTTACATTGTCAGCTCGGGGATTCAATCCAGCAACCTTTCGCTTACCACTAGGCTACCTGCCGCTCCAAGATAGATAAAAAGAGGATGAAAGAGAAAGACAGAGAAAGAGAGAGAGAGAGTGATGCAAGCAGAAATGACAGCATCCCATTACTGCCAGTGTGACAGAAAGCATGCCGGAAGCCATGCTGACACACAGCACTGCTATTCTGTCAACTAATCATCACCCATTTAGTGTGATGAGCAAGAGTCAATGGAGACAGTAATGACTGACACATTACCAATACAGCTGTGACATCACAAATCACAGCATAACATATGCGCAAGCACGGACATACACACTCACACACTCACACAGACTAAAACATTTAGCATGTTGTATAATAACACATTCTTTGAAACGCAACCATTTAAATAACACATTCAACATTCAAAACACTGATTGAAAGGGACTGGTAAAAACAATGTCAACAATAATGTTTTGAAGCTTGTGTTTCCTGTATGAATGAGAGACCTAGGGCTCCAGTGGTGTATTAGATGGCAATGGTGACTAGCAGGTGTTAGTGGAGTGGAAGAAGGGAATTGTGGCTCCAGGAATCTAAGTTTAGGGTTTTTTTATAGGCTGGAAAGAGCAGAAGGCTATCATCTTGCATTAACCTTGTACAAAATAAAAGAAAATGTAAATATTTGTTGCACAAAAGCAAAGCTACGTAACAGCAACACTACCCCAATATATCCCTGTAATATGATATCTACCATACAGGGATCTAGCACAATGTATTATGGATATCTACCATACAGGGATCTAGCACAATGTAATATGGATATCTACCATACAGGGTTCTAGCACAATGTAATATGGATATCTACCAAACAGGGTTCTAGCACAATGTAATATGGATATCTACCAAACAGGGTTCTAGCACAATGTAATATGGATATCTACCATACAGGGATCTAGCACAATGTAATATGGATATCTACCAAACAGGGTTCTAGCACAATGTAATATGAATATCTACCATACAGGGTTCTAGCACAATGTAATATGGATATCTACCATACAGGGATCTAGCACAATGTAATATGGATATCTACCAAACAGGGTTCTAGCACAATGTAATATGGATATCTACCATACAGGGTTCTAGCACAATGTAATATGGATATCTACCATACAGGGATCTAGCACAATGTAATATGGATATCTACCAAACAGGGTTCTAGCACAATGTAATATAGATATCTACCATACAGGGATCTAGCACAATGTAATATGGATATCTACCATACAGGGATCTAGCACAATGTAATATGGATATCTACCAAACAGGGTTCTAGCACAATGTAATATGGATATCTACCAAACAGGGTTCTAGCACAATGTAATATGGATATCTACCATACAGGGTTCTAGCACAATGTAATATGGATATCTACCATACAGGGATCTAGCACAATGTAATATGGATATCTACCAAACAGGGTTCTAGCACAATGTAATATAGATATCTACCATACAGGGATCTAGCACAATGTAATATGGATATCTACCATACAGGGATCTAGCACAATGTAATATGGATATCTACCATACAGGGTTCTAGCACAATGTAATATGGATATCTACCATACAGGGATCTACACAATGTAATATGGATATCTACCATAGAGGGTTCTAGCACAATGTAATATGGATATCTACCATACAGGGTTCTAGCACAATGTAATATGGATATCTACCATAGAGGGTTCTAGCACAATGTAATATGGATATCTACCATACAGGGTTCTAGCACAATGTAATATGGATATCTACCATACAGGGTTCTAGCACAATGTAATATGGATATCTTCCATACAGGGTTCTAGCACAATGCAATATGGATATCTACCATACAGGGTTCTAGCACAATGTAATATGGATATCTTCCATACAGGGTTCTAGCACAATGTAATATGGATATCTACCATACAGGGTTCTAGCACAATGTAATATGGATATCTACCATAGAGGGTTCTAGCACAATGTAATATGGATATCTACCATACAGGGTTCTAGCACAATGTAATATGGATATCTACCATAGAGCGTTCTTGCACAATGTAATATGGATATCTACCATACAGGGTTCTAGCACAATGTAATATGGATATCTACCATACAGGGTTCTAGCACAATGTAATATGGATATCTACCATACAGGGTTCTAGCACAATGTAATATGGATATCTACCATAGAGGGTTCTAGCACAATGTAATATGGATATCTACCATACAGGGATCTAGCACAATGTAATATGGATATCTACCATAGAGGGTTCTAGCACAATGTAATATGTATATCTACCATACAGGGTTCTAGCACAATGTAATATGGATATCTACCATACAGGGTTCAAGCACAATGTAATATGGATATCTACCATACAAGGTTCTAGCACAATGTAATATGGATATCTACCATACAGGGATCTACACAATGTAATATGGATATCTACCAAACAGGGTTCTAGCACAATGTAATATGGATATCTACCATACAAGGTTCTAGCACATTGTAATATGGATATATTCCATAGAGGGTTCTAGCACAATGTAATATGGATATCTTCCATACAGGGTTCTGAATCAAAAACAAGGTTCTGTAATATTAACAGTATAATCCAAAAATTGTGGAAGTCAATTTGAACTTATTTTTATTGTTACTTGAAAAAAATGAAAGGCAGCCAACATTTTTGGCCATGACTGTATATGAAAATAGTTTAGTGCCAAAAATAAGGGGTTAAATACCTAAAAAAAAAAATATATATATATATATATATATATATATATATATATATATATATATATATATATATATATAAATATATAAACATTGAATTTGAATGTACTGCTATTAGCCCAAGGAAACACACTGAATAACAGCTTCATACAGGTATAAACAGATAGTATATATATATATATATATAAATATATAAACATTGAATTTGACTGTACTGCTATTAGCCCAAGGAAACACACTGAATAACAGCTTCATACATGTATAAACAGATAGTCCCCCCAAAAAATCTAAAGGAAGTTTGTTCTGAAGTGTCTCTCCTAAATCTGAGAGGTATAAGAAAGATCAGGAAACTATATATATATATATATATATATATATATATATATATATATATATATATATACTATCTGTTTATACCTGTATGAAGCTGTTATTCAGTGTGTTTCCTTGGGCTAATAGCAGTACATTCAAATTCAATGTTTATATATTTATATATATATATATATACTATCTGTTTATACCTGTATGAAGCTGTTATTCAGTGTGTTTCCTTGGGCTAATAGCAGTACATTCAAATTCAATGTTTATATATTTATATATATATATATATACTATCTGTTTATACCTGTATGAAGCTGTTATTCAGTGTGTTTCCTTGGGCTAATAGCAGTACATTCAAATTCAATGTTTCATCAAAGAAAAAACTAAATATTGTGTATACCTTAAGAGATCCTAAAACTCTAAATCAAATAGGTAAATAATCCTTGGTATGGAAGTCATCTCCCGACATACCTGTTTACCTGGACACCGGGACAGACGTCAGATTTTGCAGTGGATCTTGAGCGACCTGGCTGCTACAATAGCCTATCATATTTGATTTGATTGCTGCAAAACATTTGAATTGCACATTCAAATTCTTTCTTTTTAAATAAAGAAACATTGATTGAAAGTAACTGGTGAAGAAATGTAAACACTTGTATTGATTTGAGCTTGTCTTCTCTTCTCTTCTCACTCTGCCAATTTACCAATCAATTCATGTTTATTATTGTTAATAAATGCTACTGATTGGCCAGATTACTCAGTCATCATGTTCAGTAGGCACAAAACGGCATAAAACACTTAGAAAAAGAAGCAAATACATGAAGTTGATCAATAAGAACAGAGATATTTTGGTTCTGTGTTGCTCTGCTACAGTGTGCTCGACTGAACCCAACCCAGGTTTCCCTCAGGTGTTGTGTTGTCTGTAGTCTGCAGGTCCTAGTTCAAATACACACACAAAAAAACATGTTTACGTACACAATATTTGGTGAGGAAAAGAGATGCAGGCCTTTTCTGACTGTCTGGAATATAACATAGCAGTAGACCTGTGTGTCACCTTGTCTGTGTCTGGTTATTTTAGGTGGTTTGGACAGTTCTGTCTTCCAGAGTGGATTGTGTTTGGACGACCGTCCTTCCGTCTGTCTTCAGGCTGGCTCTCTATATCTGGATGAAGACCTTCTCAAAGACAACAGAGGAGGACTGGTGTGCATGAGTGTGTGTGTGTGTGTGTGTGTGTGTGTGTGTGTGTGTGTGTGTGTGTGTGTGTGTGTGTGTGTGCACACTCATGTGTCACGTTTGCACTTGTGTGTGGCCATCACATGCTGTGAAAAACAACAACATTTGTTTCAGCTAATTATTATTAAGTAATTGGTTCCACTGACTTTTTTTTGTTTACGCAACTTTTCAGTGCAAGTTACCTGAACTTAAACAAATTAGTTTAACTTAAGAAAAAATTCAGTCAACTTAAAATGATGTGTTTGCTCAACATGTTTCACATGTTCATTCAACTAGAAATTCATATTTTGGCATCTTACCTAAAAAAGGCTGTGGAACAATGTAGTTACACACACACACACACACACACACACACACACACACACACACACACACACACACACACACACACACACACACACACACACACACACACACACACACACACACACACTCACACATACACACACACACACACACACACAGAGGACACACACACACACACACTCACACACACACACACACACACACACACACACACTCACACACTCACACACACACACACACACACACACACACACACACACACACACACACACACACACACACTCACACTCACACATACACACACACACTCACACACTCACACACACACTCACACATACACAGTGTTCTTAACATAAAATGTTTTCCATTTATACACAGTGTTCTTAACATAAAATGTTTTCCAGTTTTCCAATATTTGACACATGTTGACATACATTTCTTTATTTTTTAAATTGTTTTATTGAACCTTTATTTAACTAGACAATTGAGTTAAGAACAAATGAATGACAGCCTACCAAAAAGAAAAAGGCCTCCTGTGGGGACCGGGGCTGGGATTTAGCTGGTAGCAGCTAAAAATATGTTACAAACATTATTGGGCACAGACAGTAGCACAAAGGGCAAGAAGGTAGAGACAACAATACATCACGCGAGGCAGCAGCAACTGTCAGTACGAGTGTCCATGGCTGAGTCTTTGAATGAAGATAAAACAGTCCAGTTTGAGTGTTTTTTGCAGCTACCATGTTGTGATTACATTGTGCATGTTAATTTATACATTCATCATTATTCAACACCTTGGATATGAACTCATAGGGAGAGGACAACCATGTATGTGTCAGTTATCAGTTAATCTGACTATTCTCTCAATCATTGATTTGATTGACATATTTCAGCAATTGAATTTTTCTCTGTAGTTGTCTAATGTTGGTGGGGCATGTTAATCTGTTTTAATGTTACACCTAAGTCACTATGATATTTACAAACTTTTTTTCTTGAGTGTACTTTTAACAGAGCTGAGATGTACTTTGAAGTGCGAATTGTAGCAATACATGAAAAATCTGTCTTTGACACCAACAAGGGGGTTTAGCAGGAAGATTGGACTGATTGGACTGCCGTGAATCAAGAGGTTGCGAGTTCAAATCTGAGGTGAGGACATGTTGAATATTAATTACTGTAAAAATGCATTTCAACAATGTATGTGTCAAATATTTAAGTTGAAAACATTGAATGTTAACAGCACTGTGTGTGAAACAAGTTCTACAGTAATATTTTAGGTTAGATGCCAAATATTAATTTCTAGTTGAATGAACATTTGAGACAAAGATATCAATTTAAGTTTATTTAATTTTTGCCAACATTTTCTCAAGTTGGAGCTAAGTTCAGAGACATACACACGGGCATATTCACATGCAAACACACCTCAGCAGGTCTAACCCCTGACAAGGTAAAGAGACAGTTTAAAGACTCTAATCAGTGGAGCTGTTTAACCTGTCTGAACTCTTACCTGACTCTAATCATAGCTTTCTGTCTCCCCCCTCTTTCTCTCCCTCTATCTCTCTACCCCACCACCCTTTTTTCTCTCTCTTTGTGTGTGTATTTGTGCATGCATGTGTGCGGCTGTAATCACAGCTGCTGAATTTAAACCTGATGGTAATTAACCACCAGCTCGACACTGAAATGATCAGCTGAACGGAAGGTGTCACAACACCGGCTATAACTTCCCTTAGTGCAACAGGCCTGGTCACAACACCTGAGTGCAGCACCTGGTTCAGAGACACACAGAGCAGGTAAACATCTCCACATGTTGTTATCTTACTGTCTTACCCTAGAACACAGCACTGTTTATAGCTGCTCTCTGTGTGTGTGTGCATGTGTGCTTGTGTGTACCTGTGTGTGCATGCGCGTGCATGTACGTGTGTGTGTGTGCGTGTTTGTGTGTCTGTGTGCATTTTATTTGACGCACTCACTAGTACAGTGAAATGCTTAACTTGTAAACCCTACCCAACAGTGCAGTATTCTAAATATAGTGTAATGAATAAAGAATAAAGAGACATAAGGAATAAGAGAAGAAGCCATTTACAAGGTCAGTGCCAATACCACAGGTACAATATGCAGGGATAATGGAATGTATGAGTTAGATATGTGTATGTACTGTAGGTAGGGATTAGGAGCTATGACTGGTGGCAGGATAAATAATAATAATAATAGTAATAATAATAATAATAATAATAATAATAGTAATAATAATACTAATACTAATAATAGTAATAATAATACTAATTATAGTAATAATAGTAATAATAATAACAATAGTAATAATACTACTAATACTAACAATAGTAATGATAATAATAACAATAGTAATAATAATACTAATACTAATAATAGTAATAATAATAATAATTATAGTAATAATAATAATAATAACAATAGTAATAATAATACTACTACTACTAATAATAATAATAATAACAATAGTAATAATAATACTAATAATAGTAATAATAATAATACTTATAGTAATAATAATACTAGTAATAATAATAATAACAATAGTAATAATAATACTAATACTAATAATAGTAATAATAATAATAATAATAATAATAGTAATAATAATCATAATCATAATCATAATAGTAGTAAATGGTGTAGCAGCAGAGGTGGGTGTGTAAGTACGTGTTAGTGTGAGTGTGTGAGTGTGTTAGTATGTTTTATTTTACCTTTATTGTACTAGGCAAGTCAGTTCAGAACAAATTCTTATTTTCAATGATGGCCTAGGAACAGTGGGTTAACTGCCTGTTCAGGGGCAGAACGACAGATTTGTACCTTGTCAGCTCGGACTAGCAACCTTTCAGTTACTAGTTCAACGCTCTAACCACTAGGCTACCCTGCCGCCCCAAGGTAACCTAGTGGTTAGTGTGTTAGTGTGAGTGTGTTAGTGTGTTAGTGTGAATGTGTTTGTGTGTTAGTGTTAGTGTGTGAGTGTGAGTGTATTAGTGTGAGTGTGTGAGTGTGTTAGTGTGAGTGTGTGAGTGTGTAAGTGTGAAAGTATTAGTGTGAGTGTGTTAGTGTGAGTGTGTTAGTGTGTTAGTGTTAGTGTGTGAGTGTGAGTGTGTTAGTGTTAGTTTGTTTGTGTGAGTGTGTGAGTGTGTTAGTGTGAGTTAGTGTGTAAGTATTAGTGTGTGTGTGTTAGTGTGTTAGTGTGTTAGTGTGAGTGTGTTAGTGTTAGTGTTAGTGTGAGTGTGTTAGTGTGAGTGTGTTAGTGTGAGTGTGTTAGTGTGTTAGTGTGAGTGTGTTAATGTGTTTGTGTGAGTGTGTTAATGTGTTTGTGTGAGTGTGTTAGTGTTAGTGTGATTTTGTGAGTGTGTGAGTGTGTTATCGTGTTAGTGTGTTAGTGTGTTAGTGTGTTAGTGTGAGTGTGTTAGTGTGTGAGTGTGTTAGTGTGTTAGTGTGAGTGTGTTAGTGTGAGTGTGAGTGTGTTAGTGTGATTATGTGAGTGTGTGAGTGTGTTAGTGTGAGTGTGTTATCGTGTTAGTGTGTGAGTGTGTTAGTGTGTTAGTGTGAGTGTGTTAGTGTGAGTGTTTTAGTGTTAGTGTGAGTGTGTTTGTGTTAGTCTGTTAGTGTGTGAGTGTGTGTGTAAGTGTGAGTGTGTTAGTGTGAGTGTGTTAGTGTGAGTGTGTTTGTGTGCGTGTGTGAGTGCATTAGTGTGTGTGTGTTAGTGTGAGTGTGGTAGTGTTAGTGTGTTAATGTGTTAGTGTGAGTGTGTTAGTGTTAGTGTGAGTGTGTTAGTGTGTGAGTGTGTTAGTGTGAGGGTGTTAGTATGAGTGTGTTAGTGTTAGTGTGTTAATGTGAGTGTGTTAGCGTGAGTGTGTTAGCGTGAGTGTGTTAGTGTTAGTGTGATTATATGAGTGTGTTAGTGTGAGTGTGTTAGTTTGTTAGTGTTTAAGTGTGAGTATGTGAGTGTGAGTGTGTTAGTGGGAGTGTGTTAGTGTTAGTGTGAGTGTGTTTGTGTTAGTGTGTTAGTGGGAGTGTGTTAGTGTTAGTGTTAGTGTGACTGTGTTAGTGTGACTGTGTTAGTGTTAGTGTTAGTGTTAGTGTTTGTATGAGTGTGTTAGTGTGTGAGTGTGTTAGTGTGAGGGTGTTAGTATGAGTGTGTTAGTGTTAGTGTGTTAATGTGAGTGTGTTAGCGTGAGTGTGTTAGCGTGAGTGTGTTAGTGTTAGTGTGATTATATGAGTGTGTTAGTGTGAGTGTGTTAGTTTGTTAGTGTTTAAGTGTGAGTATGTGAGTGTGAGTGTGTTAGTGGGAGTGTGTTAGTGTTAGTGTGAGTGTGTTTGTGTTAGTGTGTTAGTGTTTGTGTTAGTGTGACTGTGTTAGTGTGACTGTGTTAGTGTTAGTGTTAGTGTTAGTGTTTGTATGAGTGTGTTAGTGTGAGTGTGTTAGTGTGTTCGTGTGTTCGTGTGAGTGTGTTAGTGTGAGTGTGTTAGTGTTAGTATGTTAGTGTGAGTGTGTTTGTGTGAGTGTGTTAGTGTTAGTGTGAGTGTGTTAGTGTGAGTGTGTTAGTGTTAGTTTGAGTGTGTTAGTGTGAATGTGTTAATGTTAGTGTGTTAGTGTGAGTGTGTTAGTGTGAGTGTGTTATTGTGAGTGTGTTAGTGTGGGTGTGTTAGTGTTAGTATGTTAGTGTGAGTGTGTTTGTGTGAGTCTGTTAGTGTTAGTTTGAGTGTGTTAATGTGAGTGTGAATGTGTTAATGTTAGTGTGTTAGTGTGAGTGTGTTAGTGTGAGTGTGTTAGTGTGGGTGTGTTAGTGTTAGTATGTTAGTGTGAGTGTGTTTGTGTGAGTCTGTTAGTGTTAGTTTGAGTGTGTTAGTGTGAGTGTGAATGTGTTAATGTTAGTGTGTCAGTGTGAGTGTGTTAGTGTGAGTGTGTTAGTTTGGGTGTGTTAGTGTTAGCATGTTAGTGTGAGTGTGTTTGTGTGAGTCTGTTAGTGTTAGTTTGAGTGTGAATGTGTGAGTGTGAATGTGTTAATGTTAGTGTGTTAGTGTGAGTGTGTTAGTGTGAGTGTGTTATTGTGAATGTGTTAGTGTGAGTGTGTTACTGTTAGTTTGAGTGTGTTAGTGTGAGTGTGTTAGTTTGTTAGTGTTTAAGTGTGAGTATGTGAGTGTGAGTGTGTTAGTGGGAGTGTGTTAGTGTTAGTGTGAGTGTGTTTGTGTTAGTGTGTTAGTGGGAGTGTGTTAGTGTTAGTGTTAGTGTGACTGTGTTAGTGTGACTGTGTTAGTGTTAGTGTTAGTGTTAGTGTTTGTATGAGTGTGTTAGTGTGTGAGTGTGTTAGTGTGAGGGTGTTAGTATGAGTGTGTTAGTGTTAGTGTGTTAATGTGAGTGTGTTAGCGTGAGTGTGTTAGCGTGAGTGTGTTAGTGTTAGTGTGATTATATGAGTGTGTTAGTGTGAGTGTGTTAGTTTGTTAGTGTTTAAGTGTGAGTATGTGAGTGTGAGTGTGTTAGTGGGAGTGTGTTAGTGTTAGTGTGAGTGTGTTTGTGTTAGTGTGTTAGTGTTTGTGTTAGTGTGACTGTGTTAGTGTGACTGTGTTAGTGTTAGTGTTAGTGTTAGTGTTTGTATGAGTGTGTTAGTGTGAGTGTGTTAGTGTGTTCGTGTGTTCGTGTGAGTGTGTTAGTGTGAGTGTGTTAGTGTTAGTATGTTAGTGTGAGTGTGTTTGTGTGAGTGTGTTAGTGTTAGTGTGAGTGTGTTAGTGTGAGTGTGTTAGTGTTAGTTTGAGTGTGTTAGTGTGAATGTGTTAATGTTAGTGTGTTAGTGTGAGTGTGTTAGTGTGAGTGTGTTATTGTGAGTGTGTTAGTGTGGGTGTGTTAGTGTTAGTATGTTAGTGTGAGTGTGTTTGTGTGAGTCTGTTAGTGTTAGTTTGAGTGTGTTAATGTGAGTGTGAATGTGTTAATGTTAGTGTGTTAGTGTGAGTGTGTTAGTGTGAGTGTGTTAGTGTGGGTGTGTTAGTGTTAGTATGTTAGTGTGAGTGTGTTTGTGTGAGTCTGTTAGTGTTAGTTTGAGTGTGTTAGTGTGAGTGTGAATGTGTTAATGTTAGTGTGTCAGTGTGAGTGTGTTAGTGTGAGTGTGTTAGTTTGGGTGTGTTAGTGTTAGCATGTTAGTGTGAGTGTGTTTGTGTGAGTCTGTTAGTGTTAGTTTGAGTGTGAATGTGTGAGTGTGAATGTGTTAATGTTAGTGTGTTAGTGTGAGTGTGTTAGTGTGAGTGTGTTATTGTGAATGTGTTAGTGTGAGTGTGTTACTGTTAGTTTGAGTGTGTTAGTGTGAATGTGTTAATGTTAGTGTGTTAGTGTGAGTGTGTTAGTGTGAGTGTGTTATTGTGAGTGTGTTAGTGTGGGTGTGTTAGTGTTAGTATGTTAGTGTGAGTGTGTTTGTGTGAGTCTGTTAGTGTTAGTTTGAGTGTGTTAGTGTGAGTGTGAATGTGTTAATGTTAGTGTGTTAGTGTGAGTGTGTTAGTGTGAGTGTGTTAGTGTGAGTGTGAATGTGTTAATGTTAGTGTGTTAGTGTGAGTGTGAGTGTGTTACTGTTAGTTTGAGTGTGTTAGTGTGAATGTGTTAATGTTAGTGTGTTAGTGTGAGTGTGAATGTGTTAATGTTAGTGTGTGAGTGTGTTAGTGTGGGTGTGTTAGTGTTAGTATGTTAGTGTGAGTGAGTTTGTGTGAGTCTGTTAGTGTTAGTTTGAGTGTGTTAGTGTGAGTGTGAATGTGTTAATGTCAGTGTGTTAGTGTGAGTGTGTTAGTGTGAGTGTGTTATTGTGAGTGTGTTAGTGTGAGTGTGTTAGTGTGAGCGTGATAGGTTGATATAAATGTAAAGTGGACTGAAAGGTGACTGGTAGCAGGAATATGTAAATGATCATGGTAATATACTTATGGTAATATATACAGTACATGTAAACAGGAGTAATAGTGACCAGTAGCAGGATAAATAGAAAGATACTAATGGTAGTGGAATTCAATCATTGAACAGCAGCGTAGTGGTAGTAATAAATCTAATCAACAGTCATTTTAGCAGCAGCGTAGGTGTGAGGGGGAGCAGTAGGTATCAGCAATACAACAGTCTTATGGCCAGGACATAGTAGCTGTTTAGGAGTCTGTTGGTCTAAGCCGTGATAAACTGGTACCGCCTGCCTGATGTGAGCATGGAGAACAGTTCATGTCTAGGGTGGTTGGAGTCAATGGCAGTTTTTCGGGCCTTTCTCAGACACTGCCTGGCATGTACATCCTGGATAGCTGGGAGCTCACCCCCAGTTATGTGTTGGACCGGCAGCACCACCTTCTGTTGGGCCTTCCAGTCGAGGGTGGTGTAGTTGCCATACCAGACGATGATACAACCAGTCAGGATGCTCTCGATGGTGCAGCTGTAAAAGTTCCCAAGGATCTGATGGGCCATGACGGAGAAGAGGCACTGCGGCACACGACTGTGCTGGTGTGAGAGGACCATGGTGTGGACACCAAGGAATTTGAAGCTTTTGACCCTCTCCACTGCGGCCAAGTCTATAGGGATGGGGGATGTGCACCTGCCCCTGTTTCCTGTAGTCCACGATCAGCTCATTGGTCTTGCTGACATTAAGAGAGAGGTTGTTGTCCTTGCACCACACTGCCAGGTCTCTGACCTCCTCCCTCTCTGACCTCATCGCCGTTGGTGATCAGGCATACCACCGTCATGTCCTCTGCAAACTTGATGATGGAGTTAAAGTCGTGCGTGGCCACACAGTCGTGGGTGAACAGGGAGTACAGGAGGGGTTTAAGCACATGCCCCTGGGAGGCCCAGGTGTTGAGGGTCAGTGTGGTGGAGGTGTTGTTACCTACTCTTACCACCTGGGGAAGTCAGTCAGGAAGTCCAGGATCCAATTGCAGAGGGAGGTGTTTAGTACCAGGTCAAGCTTGCAGGGCACCATGGTGTTGAACGCTGTGCTGTAGTCAATGAACAGCATCCTCACATAGGTATTGATCTTTTTTAGGTGGGAGAAGGCAGAGGGGAGTGCAATTGGGATTGCGTCGTCTGTGGATCTGTTGGGGCCCAGCGTGTCTGGGATGATGTAGTTGATGTGTGCCATGACCAGCCTTTCAAAGCACTTCATTATTACTGATGTGATTACAGTTTGTGTGTGTTTGTGTTTGTGTTTGTTAGTGTGTGTGTGTTTGTTGCTGTGTGGTCCAGAGCTTTAGCTGTTTTATGGTCCCAGTCGGAGCCTCATAGCTTAGCTTAGACGGATTTACAACAAGACTATACACACACACACACACACACACTTGCACTCTCTCTCTCTCTAATCCCACTAAGCTAACACAAGTCACATTCATAAAACCCGCTCAGATGTGGCCAAGCCAAAAACCTGCAGCTTTGTACACCCGTGTGTATGTACCTACAGCTTTATCAATCTGCATGTGATGGATCTCTAGGGTCGTCGTTGTATTAATATGGGCCGAGATTCTGCTCAGATGAAGAGAGATAGAGAGATCCCTTTCTTTTCTCCCTCTCGGTGTGTCAGTGATCTAAACTCCTTTAGCATTAGTGTTCCTCACCTTACAGAGGTAGTTGTACTGCTGCATCACCTTCAGTCAAACACATCATCATTGTTTTAGCACCACTTAACTCTATCTGTCCTCCCAGCCTCTCAGTGTGTGTGTCTGTGTGTGAGTGTGTGTGTGTGTGTGTGTGTGTGTGTGTGTGTGTGTGTGTGTGTGTGTCTGTGCATGCTTGCACGCGTGTGTGTGAGGCAGGGCTGTCAAACAGACTGTGAAGAGCTCCAATGGATTCGTGCTCATAACCTCAAATGACAGGGAAACACCTGCAGAGTGTGTGAGCTATGAATCATGAAGGATACACTGTGCTGCTGGTACGTCACATCTGATCCTAGTTCTACCTTTAACATGATCATACCAGACACACACACTTCATTAGCATAGTTATAGACATTCTCACCTCATACTAGACACAACTGGACTTTCTAGGAAATATGTGATTAAAAGTTGAACAGTGTGAGTGTTAAAGACATGTCCGTAACCCGGCTTGTCTACTACTTACTTAAACTACATACTGTGTACTAATTGTACTACATACTATTTTGAACATACTGTTTAGTACAAACAAAAGCAGTAAACAACAAATATCAACATACTAGGTTCATCCTACTGAGAATGCCTCATCTAATGTGCAATTGCGTTCATTCCCGCCATTGGTTCATCGCTTCCCCTCAGCTGATTATCATCTGTTATCAAACACACGTGGGTCTCGAAAGACGAGCATGTGTGTGAGAGAGAGAGATAGCGTGCACGTGTGAGTGTGTTTGTGTTAATATGTGTGCTTAACCGTGTGTCCATCCCTCCCTACTCCCCAGGTCTAGGCAGTCAAGGAGGGTAAAATGCTTTGAGGCTATTTGGTGATTATCTGTAGAATAATGTTTCACACAATGTCCCTGTCAATGACTGCAGCACTTACCCTGGTATGTGTGTGTGTGTTGGTGTGGGTGTGTGTGTGTGTGACCTTGGTAGAGCTTCTATCTGAGATTGATAGCTCAGACAATGGGTCTGTCTGCTATTCAAGACAATCACACACCATTTAACTCTCCCTTTATCTCCCGCTCTCTCTCTCTCTCTCTCCTTTTTCTTTCCCCCCTCTCTCTTTCTCTGTCTTTGTCTCTTCATCCCTTCTCTCCTCTACCCTTTCTTTTCTCACCCTCTCCCTTCTTAGCCACCAACCACTCTCCCCTTTCCCTACCACCTTGTCTCCCTCTCTTTCTGTCTTTCTCATCATTCTCCCTTCTACAAATCCCTTTCTCCTCATCCCATCTCTCCTATCCTGCTCTTCTCCCTCCCTCTCTCCTGCTCTCTAGTTGGCGCTGACAGTTGGACAGGTTTCCAAGGCGGCAGGGTTCTTGTCTCTGAATGTGGTCCACTTACACCTATGACTGCTTATAATGACTTGTAATGGGCACTTAGGCCATCCTGCTCTGAGGAAATTGAGAGGGATTAGTCCTGTCACTCGAGAGAGAGATATGGAGGTGTGTGTGAGGGGGAATGTATAGGTGTGTGTGGGAATGTATATGTGTGTGTGTGTGTGTGTGTGTGTGTTTGTGTGTGTGTGTGTGTGTGTGTGTGTGTGTGTGTGTGTGTGTGTGTGTGTGTGTGTGTGTGTGTGTGTGTGTGTGTGTGTGTGTGTGTATACATGCGTGCGTACGTGTGTGTTTGCGTGCGTGCACACGTGCATGTTTGTGTGTGTGTGTGGACCTACTTCCCAAGAGTGAGAGCATCGTAGTTCAGAATTAGCAACTAGTTAAGATCATTTTCTCTCCAGATTTGTGTGTGCGTATGAGTGTGTGTGTGTTAGCTAAGATGATGGTTTGTCTCTCTAGGTGACACTGTCCTGTGGTCTTGCAGCTACAAACAGACAGACCTGGTTGCTATAGAGACTACACTGGAACCGTAGCATATCTGTGTTTTGAACGTTGGTCAGCCACAGTTAAAACGCTCCCACTATAATCAATGAGACATGCCAGAGAGCACTGGTCACAGCACATCAGTGAAACAGCACATCTGTGAAGTAGCTGTCTTTTTATGCTTCAAGTCTATTTTCAAGGGTTCTATGGTCTGTAAAGTGTAAACAACTGATAAAAATATCCTGTGCTTCCATGGTTTCGCAATCAAAAACAGAACACTCCTGGAACGCTCACAGAACACTCACCGAATGCATGGAACACACATTTGCTGTGTAGTTTTGGGTTCAGGGCCAGGGCCAATATTACTAAACATTGCATCAGGTGTATTTTCTGCGAAGAAACAGGTCAAATTGTGAGGACAGATGCTGGGGGAGAGGAGAAGCAAGTACAGGGAGTGAACATTTAATGGATAAACAGACATGAAACAAAACAAGGACAGCATCTGGACAAGGAAAACATAACAACATTAATGCAGACACAGGGAAGAAACTGAGGAAGTGACAGATTTAGAGGAGCTAATCAGTAAGGTAATAGAGTCCAGGTGAGACCCATGAAGCACTGATGCGAGTAACGATGGTGACAGGTGTACGTAATGATGGTCCGCCTGGCGGAAGCAGGCGTGACAGTACCCCCCCCCCCCCCGCTAGGGGTGCCACCCGGTGTCCCACCTGGGCGAGCTGAGGTATGGAAGTCCGACAGGCTGGCTGAAGCATGGACGCCCGACGAGCTGGCTGAGGCGTGGGAACCTGCCGAGCCAACCGAGGCAAGGAAACCTCTCGAGCCAGCTGAGGCGTGGAAGCCTGACAAGCCAGCTGAGGCACCCCCGGTTCCTTCGGCAGCAGCACCCGAACCCGACGTTACCAACCAAAACAAAACAAAACTCCCTGATGCTTCCAATATTGGTGTCTGCATTCTGTGAGGACAGACGCCAGGAGGCGAGAAGCACGTACAGGGGGTGAACATTTAATGGATAAACAGACATGAAACAAAACATGGACAACTTCTGGACAAGGAAAACAACAACAATAATGCAGACACGGGAAAGAAACTGAGGAAGTGACAGATATACGGGAGGCAATCAATAAGGTAATAGAGTCCAGGTGAGTTTAATGAAGCGCTTATGCGCCTAACAATTGTGACAGGTGTGGGTAATGATGGGCCGCCTGGCGCCCTCGAGCACCAGAGAGAGGGAGCGGGAGTGGGAGCAGGCGTGACACAAATAAAGGTGAACACAGGAAAAGAACAGTAAGAGTTAAGGTTGTGCTTGCAGCTACATTGAACAAAAATATAAACACAACATGTAAAGTGTCGGTCCCATGTCTCATGAGCTGAAATAAAATATCCCAGAAATCATCTGTGCACAAAAAGTGTGCACAAAAAGCTTATTTTTCTCAAATGCACAAATTAGTTTCCATCCCTTTTATTGAGCATTTCTCCTTTACCAAGATAATCCATCCACCTGACAGGTGTGGCATATCAAGAAGCTGATTAAATAGCATGATCAGTACACAGATTTTTTTAAAATTTTATTTCACCTTTATTTAACCAGGTAGGCTAGTTGAGAACAAGTTCTCATTTGCAACTGCGACCTGGCCAAGATAAGGCATAGCAGTGTGAACAGACAACACAGAGTTACACATGGAGTAACAATTAACAAGTCAATAACACAGTAGAAAAAAGGGAGAGTCTATATACATTGTGTGCAAAAGGCATGAGGTAGGCGAATAATTACAATTTTGCAGATTAACACTGGAGTGATAAATGATCAGATGGTCATGTACAGGTAGAGATATTGGTGTGCAAAAGAGCAGAAAAATAAATAAATAAAAACAGTATGGGGATGAGGTAGGTGAAAATGGGTGGGCTATTTACCAATAGACTATGTACAGCTGCAGCGATCGGTTAGCTGCTCAGATAGCAGATGTTTGAAGTTGGTGAGGGAGATGAGGTGCACCTTGTGCTGCAGGGACAATAAAAGGCCACTCTAAAACGTGCAGTTTTGTCACACAACACAACGCCACAGATGTCTCAAGTTTTGAGGGAGCGTGCAATTGGCATGCTAACTGCAAGAATGTCCACCAGAGCTGTTTCTAGATTTAATGTTAATTTCTCTACCATAAGCCGCCTCCAACATCCTTTTAGAGAATTTAGCAGTACGTCCAACCTGCCTCACAATCGCAGACCACGTGTAACCATGCCAGCACAGGACCTCGACATCCATCTTCTTCACCTGCAGGATCATCTGAGACCAGCCACCCAGACAGCTGTGGGTTTGTGGGTTTGCACAACCAAATAATTTCAGCACAAACTATTCAGAAACTGTCTTAGGTAAGCTCATCTGCGTACTCAATGTCCTCACCAGGGTCTTGACCTGACTGTTATTCGGTGTCGTAACCCACTTCTGTGGGCAAGTGATCAACTTCAATGTCCACTGGCACGCTGGAGAAGTGTGCTCTTCACGGATGAATGCCGGTTTCAACTGTACTGGGAAGATGGCAGACAGCGTGTATGGTGTCATGTTGGAGAGTGGTTTGCTGATGTCAACGTTGTGAACAGAGTGCCCCATGGTGGTGGTGGGCTTATGGTATTGGTAGGCATAAGCTACGGACAATGAACACAATTGCATTTTATCGATGTCAATTTGAATGCACAGAGATACCATGACGATATCCTGTGGCCCATTGCTGTACCATTCATCCACCACAATCACCTCATGTGATGATAATGCAGGGCCCCATGTCACATGGATCTGTACACAATTCCTGGTAGCTGAACATTTCCCAGTTCTTTCATGGCCTGCATACTCACCAGACATGTCACCCATTGAGCAAGTTTGGGATGCTCTGGATCTAAGTGTATGACGGGGTGTTCCAGTTCCCGCTAATATCCAGCAACTTCGCACAGCCATTGAAGAGGAACGGGACAACATTCCACAGGCCACAATCAACAGCCTGATCAACTCTATGCGATGCAGATGTGTCACACTGCATGAATCAAATGGGGGTCACACCAGATACTGACTGGTTTTCTGATTCACACCACTACCTTATTTTTATAGGCATCTGTGACCAACAGATGCATTTCTGTATTCCCAGTCATGTGAAACTCATAGATTAGGGCCTCATGAATTCATTTCAATTTACTAATTTCGTTAAGTGAACTGTAACTAAGTAAAATATTAGAAATTGTTGCATGTTGTGTTTATATTTTTGTTCAGTGTAGATCAAGCACTGTGTGGTATTTGATTTAGGAGGTGATCACTCATCAACAATATTCTATGAATCGTATCAGGTACGTGTTCTTTAACACTGTTTTGTGACATTCTCATCATAAGCTGTTGAAATGTAAATAGTACCCTGCCCCAGCGCCTGAACTCTCTATTCTGTCTGTTTATCATATCAATGCCTTTATCATCAGAGGTGAGAGATCTGGTTGATAATAACAGTTTCTACTGTGTCTCTGGTAGAAAGAGACAAAGACAGTTTCAGGTTATAGCTTTGTTGTCAGTGTTTCATCCCCTGGGGGGAAAAAAGAGGGTTCAGCTTAACACCTGGTTGGTTGTCTCTCCCTCTCTCCCTCTCACACATAGTCCCTTGCCAGCACTCCCAGTAGGTTCTGTAATTAATGTGGCATTGGTTGTCTCTCCCTCTCTCCCTCTCACACATAGTCCCTTGCCAGCACTCCCAGTAGGTTCTGTAATTAATGTGGCATTGGTTGTCTCTCCCTCTCTCCCTCTCACACATAGTCCCTTGCCAGCACTCCCAGTAGGTTATTTAATTAATGTGGCATTGGTTGTCTCTCCCTCTCTCCCTCTCACACATAGTCCCTTGCCTGAACTCCCAGTAGGTTCTGTAATTAATGTGGCATTAGTTGTCTCTCCCTCTCTCCCTCTCACACATAGTCCCTTGCCAGCACTCCCAGTAGGTTATTTAATTAATGTGGCATTGGTTGTCTCTCCCTCTCTCCCTCTCACACATAGTCCCTTGCCAGCACTCCCAGTAGGTTCTGTAATTAATGTGGCATTGGTTGTCTCTCCCTCTCTCCCTCTCACACATAGTCCCTTGCCAGCACTCCCAGTAGGTTCTGTAATTAATGTGGCATTGGTTGTCTCTCCCTCTCTCCCTCTCACACATAGTCCCTTGCCAGCACTCCCAGTAGGTTCTGTATTTAATGTGGCATTGTTTGTCTCTCCCTCTCTCCCTCTCACACATAGTCCCTTGCCAGCACTCCCAGTAGGTTCTGTAATTAATGTGGCATTGGTTGTCTCTCCCTCTCTCCCTCTCACACATAGTCCCTTGCCAG